>NC_133407.1:29862500-30157500 GCF_049350105.2 Macaca mulatta
CCTCAGCCTTCTCTGACTCTCCAGATAAGGCTGCAGACAGCCCAAGGAGGGGGTGGGGAGCAGGGAGTACCAGTGGGAGCCCACACTAGTGGCTGCAGGTGGCAGTTGCTGAGAAAGAAAAGCAAAGCACAGCACAGTGAATTCCCAGAGCCTGAACCCCTCCGGAGCCAACACCCATTCCTTCCAGAACTCAGCAGCATCGCTTTTTCTAGCGGGCCTTGAAAGACTGAGTGACTCTTGCTAATCCTGACAGCATCATCAAAGGTGTGGAGGAAGCTCCAGAGCATATACCCAAAGTCAGCAGAGCCACTCTCCAATGGTATCAGGAAGCAGAAGAGGGCACGAAGCAGAAACCCACAGATAATCCCCAAATCTTGTGACAGCCGCTCCTGTGACAAGCTGCTCCACCCCATCTCTCACCCAAGCGACTAACAGGCAAAAGGGCAGATTGGGATTTTACCTCCCTTCTGCCTTCCTCTGCACCACTACCACCAAACGATAAAAATTAACATTTCTTGAGGTACTTTTTTAAAATGACGATTAAAACTTGTATATGTTTTTCATGTACAACATGTTATTTTAAAATGTGTATGTATTGTGGAATGGCTAAATCAAGCTAACTATCTTGAGGTCTTACTATGTGCCAGACATTAGAGCACTTTGTACCTACTTTTTCATTAGTCCTCACCACAAACCTATGAAGTAAGTAACATTATTCCCATTTTACAGTTAAATAGTTCTCTTAATATTAATTTTAAAAATTGCAATATGATGGAGGCAAGACTGATTTCTGGTACATTCTAGCGTCATACACCCTGCCCCTCAAACCATGTCGTTATCTGTCTGAAGCTCTTAGTAAAGAATAAAAATACCCGAAATGAGGGCACTCAGAAGAGAGACGGAACGAGGTAGAATAAGGGGGGGGGGGGGGAAGAAAGGCATGTATCAGCCACAGTTAATACTGAAGCAATCATATTTTAACTAATTACCAAGAAATCTAGCTACTTTTTTATTTCAGTATTCACAAAGGAAAGCCCCAGTAAGTTGATAATCATTAATATTTCATTGAATACCAATCCATATTTTCCACAATCATGACATAGACATTCCACTTCATCAGGAAGCCATTTTACAAAATTAGAAAAAGCCAGGCACCGTTCTGGAAAGCACAAGTCGAGACTACTTATCATTATTATTTATTACTTACTGGGTGCCAACTGGGTCCCTACTGTAGAGAAAAAGTTATAAAAGCCTCATGCAGAGGCAAATGGTCCCTGTTCACTAGGTTCACAATTCAATTCTCATTTCATGACTACAACGGACCCTGCGTCTTTAATTACTGGTAACTGTGACTGCCTTGGAACCACAAAAGGAAGATCAAAACTTTCTATCACTTTCTAGACATAAAGATAAATGAGAAGGGAAGCAATAAGTATAATTAATTTTAACCATAGCTGGGAGAAGAAAACTTTCGGCTGTGGTACCATACATAGCGTTTTATCAGGAGAACCACTCTCCTAGCAGAGCCCCTACCACTGATTCCCAGATATGAAACAGGCTGCCATTTCAAAGAGAACCAGGAGAGGAAAGCCAATGTCACATGGCTTTCATGACATTAGTTCAGCTCCAAGCGTCAGAAATAAGCATGTGATTTAACTGTACATGTTGCCCAGGAAAAGCAGGAGGAGTAAAGCTAGTAAGTTCAAAGCAAAGTTCAAATTGAAGCCATTCAGAGTGAGGCCACATCGTAAGCCTTTGGACAGATGAGCATCTTGTGTGATTCAAGCAAAAGATGTAGTGTAAGTAATGAGACTGAAGTGATGAAGGAAGGGGAAATGCACTCTCAGAGGTAAACTTGCAGTCAAGTCGTTGGGACTCAGCTGAATAACTTCCCCTAATGCTTAGACAAATACTGCTAAATTCTTGGGAATCAGACCATGTCTCCACCCCTCAGCTTCCAGGAGCTTCTAAAAACGGACTGAGCTAGCTGTAGGAAAAAAATAAATCCAAAATATATTCTTCATGATCATTTCAGAGAAGGGACATACTCCCTATCTGTCAATACTGTGATGAAAGGGGCAAAACTTGACTCTATTTTCCAAATCTGGACAGCAATCTCAGATGTTTTTAAGGAAGGACAGAGATCTTCCTTGGGAAAAGTTTTACTGGCTTCTCTTCTGCCACCAATTAACAGCAAATATTCTGAAATCCAGTCCCTGTCCTAGTTCCTCAGCCACCCTCCTCCAATATCATCAGCAGTTGGAGACTTTGCCATTGCCAAGGATTTCAGTTGTCTTTTATGTAATGTTTTCTACTTCCACCAACTCTTATGCAAGACTCTGCAAATCCTCAACTTTATCTAAAGAGTGCTGTCCAGCAGGACTTTGTGTGATGATGGAAATGTTCTATATCAACACTGTCCTATATGGTAGCCACCTGTCACATGGGGCTAGTGCTATGGGATAAAGTTTTAAGTTTATTTAATTTTTAATGATTTAAATTTAAATTGCCACATGTGATTATTGACTGCTAGACTGTGCAGTACAGTTCTAAAGAGAGCAATGTGGATTTTATCAAAGATGTAATAGCATAAATGGAAGAAGTTTATATTGCACATACCACAGAACTCTCTTCCCCAAGCTCCCTTGCAGCTAGTTGTGGCCATACGACACAATTCTGTCCAATACAAAGATAGCTGAGGGCTACTGGGAAAGTTTATTTCTTATATGGAATCCAATTTCCTATTCAGCCATTTTGCTTTTCTTCTTTATGGGTGTGTTCATAATAATCCTCACGTGTAGCAACCACCTTGAATGCTAATGCCATACATCAAGATTGGCAGGGCAGAAAGTTGGTAAAAGGGCTAGCACACCTGGAACCACTTCACTAATCCTGGACTGCCAACCTGTGAATTTTTGTGCCATGGGACAAATAAAGCTCTTACTCATTTAAACTACTCTTTGCCTGTTTTTCTGTACTTGTAGAAAAATGCACTAATCCTCCTGGATATAAGTAGGTCCCGGTATAAACGTTTGCTACATAATGCCTTGATGTCTACAGAACTGGTATAAAGTCAAACTGTAAAAGCTGTCTTATCATACCACTGCACCTACTCATTATCCTCGCTGCTCTCTTTAAGGCCACCCCAGGGAAGTACTGTGAAGTAATGGAGCAGATTTTACCAAATTGCCCACCCCTCACTAGGCTTCCCTCCCTTGTGTTCTGTTTCTCTCCTGTGTTTCTCTTCTTAACTAATTCTCTGTATTTTTCCTCTCTCCCTTCAGCAGTGAGTTTACTATTATTCATTATTCTTGTGATACCTCCCTAAAATTGGGGCATGAAGGGAGGACAAGGTAAGCTTGGTCAGAGACTAAAGTCACTTTAGTCACAGAAGGGCAGGGAGAAAAGGGTATTTGGATATTAGGAAGGTGTTCCTTTCCATTAAAAGTACTTTCATGGCCAGGCACAATGGCTCACACCTGTAATCCCAGCACTTTGGGAGGCCAAGGCGGGCAGATCTCCTTAGGTCAGGAGTTTGAGACCAGCCTGACCAACATGGAGAAACCCCATCTCTACTAAAAATACAAAATTAGCCGGGCATGGTGGCACATGCCTGTAATCCCAGCTACTTGGGAGGCTGAGGCAGGAGAATCGCTTGAACCCAGGAGGCAGAGGTTGTGGTGAGCCAAGGTCATGCCATTGCACTCCAGCCTGGGCAACAAGAGTGAAACTCCATCTCAAAATATATATAACTGACATTTATTTATTTATTTAACCATCTTTACATCCCTGGGATGAATCCCACTTGATCATGGTGAATGATCTATTTAATTGCTGTTGAATTCAGTTTGCTAGTTTTTGTTGAGAATTTTTGCAATTATGTCGATCAGAAAGATGGACCTGTAGGTTGATTTTTTGGTTATATTCTTGCCTGGTTTGGGTATTCATTTCTGGGTACCTATTCGAACGAAACGAAATCAGTATACTGAAGAGACATTTGTGTTCTCGTGTTTATTGCAGCATTATTCACAATAGCCAAGATATGGAATCAACCTAAGTGTCCATCAGTGGATGAATAGATAATGAAAATATGGATAAAGAATAGTTAAAGAAAATATGTAGACAACGGAATACTCTTCAGCCATAAATATATGAAATCCTGCCATTTGTGGCACATGGATGAACCTGGAAGGCATTATAGTAAGTGAAATAAACCAAGCACAGAAAGATAAATACCACATGATCTCATTCACCTGTGAAATCCAAAAGAGTTTATCGCATAGAAGTACACAGTAGAATAGTCATTATCAGAGGCTGGGAAGGGTAAAAGGAAGGGGATAATGAGGAGAAATTGGTCAACGAGTACAAAATTACAGTTAGAGAGGAGGAATAAGTCTTAGTGTTCTTTCTGTAGCACAGTAGCATGACTATAGTAAACAATATTATGGTGTACATTTCAAAGTAACTAGAAGAGGGGATTCTGAATGTCCTCTCCACAAGGAAATGTTAAATATTTGAGGTGATATGCTCAATACCCCGGTTTGATCATTACATGATATATTCATGTATTGAAACATCACACAGTATCCCATAAATTTGCACAATAATTGTTTCAAATAAAATTAAAAATTAAAAACATTTAAAAACTATTTTTAGTAAGTATATTTTCATCATGTGCCTAGGAAAAGGCTTCCCTGTTCTCACTTCTGAGATCCTGTTCACTCATCTTTTTTTCTGACTGATGACTCTTAGTTGGGTACCTGGCATGTACTAAGGCTCTGCTTGGCCTTACATCTATGTTATTTCTTTTTAATCCCCAGAACAACCCCAATAAGTGAGCCTGCAGAAGAACTTGGGGGCAGGGTAGACTTTTAAGGGTTTTTCAAGACCGCACTCTGTGGATACACACACCATGGATAGCCCTTCATCTAATTTCTTCAAAATTCTTCCTCTCGTGTGTATGCCAATTGCATCTATTGATCCCAGTTTATAGATGAGGAAAGAAGGTTCAGAGAACAAAAGCACTTTGTCTGTAATAAGTCAGAGTGCCAGGATTTGAACCTGGCATTTCTGACTGCAAGTCCAGGACTTTTCCACAGGAAGGAATAGGAGACTTGCAGTTTATTTTTTCATGTGAACCTTTCTATGCCAGCCACTGAAGGAAAGGGGTCAGCTTCCCTTCTTAGAAGAGAATGGGAATGCTAGGGTGAGACCTGAATGATTAGAGAAGTCAGGAAGCCAGCTCTGTGCCCTGTAAGAAGGGCACTTAGCCTCTGTGTCCTCCAGGATGTCAAAGGTGTTAATAAGCTTCCTAACCTCACAGGGAAGTTGTGAGGATTAATCTTATTTAAAAGCAGTTTGCAATCCAGTGATGAAAGATGTTCTTAGTGTGTTTTTTGGCCCTTCTCATTCTTCCTCCCTGAATCATGACTCATGAAAAGTAATGGAACAATACGTAAGGTGCAGGGAACAATGGGGACAGGTAACTGACAGCGAGTTAAAAGCAGAATAGGACAGAATAAAAAGAGCAGTGTCAGTGGTTCTAAAATTCATAGACTATGACCAGGAACCACTAGAAGAATATGCTCAACTAATCCCCCTTTTCAATAATGGAACAAATATGCTCAACTAACCCTGGACACTCAAAAGTGCAACAAGGGTATCTTTCACCCTTTATATCATCCCATCCCAAAGAAGGAAATCCAGTGTCAACTTCTGAGAAGTGCTTTTTAGGGGCAAAGTTTAGGTAATGTCCTGACTTCTGATTTTTTCCTGTTCTTTGCCCGTTGGTAGATCTTGCCTGATGAAAATGAAAAGGGACAGGTCATTCCATTCTTGATCATTTGGTCACTTGGGCTTAGGTGTGTCCCCAAGGCTAAAACATCTTCTTTAAAAGCTTTCAGAAAGTTGAAGCCTTCTTTACATTTTCCCCTCCTTCTCTCTGTCTACCATGGCATCTGATTTTCTCTTTTTCTAATTTAAAAGGATGAGGGTGGAAATAGAAGGGCAAATTCTTTTCAGGGTCAACTTAGCATCAAAGTGTCTCAAACTCATGTCTAATGAAGGGATTCAAGAATAGAACCCCAGAGAGAGAGACCTTTAGGGACAAAGTGGCCTTTGAGAGCTTTTCAAATCCACATACTGTATCTATGAATAGCCCTTCACTAAATTTGCTGATAATTCAACCTCTTGTGTTTGAACCAATTGTATTTCTATCCCCAGTAGAAAAGTGTTACCTTGCAGTCATAGACTATGAAAGCAAATGTGTCTACCCTCCTAGACACTAGAGAAATGTGAACGGAATGGAAGGAAGAAAAAGGTTGCTTTCCTTCTGCCCACAATATGACAAATGTCATCTCTAGGACCTAAAGTGGACTGTATTCGTTCTTACTGTGATCTTTCAATCCATGTGAGCAAGAAAAATACACAATTAATCATTCAACAGACATTTACCAAAGACATTCTATGTGCTAGCATACATGAGATGGCAAATAAATACAAATTAAGAACAGAGGAGCAGAGAAAAAAATATTTTGTTTTAGGATCAAGGTACCCTTGACCAATTTGTGGGGAAAAGACAACTCACTCAGAGGCTAAAGCTTTAAGAGAGAGAGATCAGGATGCCCAAAGTAGAGGCACCGTTCTTATTTGGGCAAAGAAAGGGCACCCCTGGCTTGACTAACGTATCCTGTGTCTCGTTCCTCAGTTTGTGCACTGTCCTGAGAGACTAGCCAAGCACGAGCTGGTACCGAGATTCTGCCTTCTGTGGGATTTTGCCAAACAGAGAGCCTATGGGCCACATCTGCCCAGACATGACAACTTTTACTCATTCACACAATGACATAGTATATGGTGTTGGCTTGTTTTCCTAACTAAAAAGAAAATGTCCCTGCTACAGTTTCATTTTTTAAATACAGTAACAATCCTGTATGGACCAGAAGAAAAGAAAATCACTGCAATACATTTCTCAGTTGGTGGATTAAACAAAATGTTTTATCATTGATTTCTGAGCACTAAACAATCCAGAGATGTTGCCGGTGTCTATTTAATAGAACTGCCAAAAGACATTTAATTTTTCATGTGACACACACCCAGAAAATTGAGCAAATTTCATCCAAATGCTTAAGCACTAGAAATGATTCAAATCTAATAAAGCATTAAGGCCTTGCTTTGTCTGTATGACACATGTGGCAGACCCTCCATAAACAACACAGTCAGAATCTAGTTTTTAATTCTTTTACATAAAATCACCAGTTTAGGTTCTGCTGGGAAACCTTTTGGAAGGGTCTCTTTGTAAATAAAGCAACCAATTCCTTAAAATAAAGTTGGCTGGTAGTACGGTTTCTTTGGGGTCTGAGCGGAATCTTTGCTGATCAAATGCTGAGGCAGGCCTGTACAATCAGCTGTTGTAACAGAATCTGTTGGTGTCTGCCGGCGCTCTGAGTGACAGCAGTGTGTAATCAAAGAGACACGCAGATACACATCAGACGGCAAGAACACAGAAATAAGCAGTGGGATGGGAATATTTTGGAACCTAAATGGACCTTGGCACAAAACACTTTGAAACTGCCATTTTGCAGAGTCTGATAATTTTGGTTTGTTGCACTTGGAATCCAGAAAAGGAAGGGAAAGGAAGAGAGGGGGATGAAGGGCTAATTTTTATGGAGCACATCCTACACTCCAGGTGCAGAGGACTTTGCTTATTTCATGGGATCTAATCCTCATACTCACAATATCATGTTAGTTGCTTTATTCCTATTTACGGATAGGAAAACCAAATCTTAAGAAGTGAAATAGCCTGCCTAAGGCAACACTGCTAATAAGTGAGGGAGCCAGAATGCCAATCCTGGTCTGTTAGACTCCCAGGTCCATACTTTTCCACTTCCTTTATTTCCACTTTGTGGTACAAATCAGGGGGAAAACACTTCCTTTATCCAGATGTTAGGGTTTCTCTGCATCTGGTGCTTTCTAAGTATTCAAGTGGAGCTGTCCTTCAGCAAGTACTCTTCACCTTGTCTGCCCTACCATACAAGAAGGGGAATGCATCTTATTCAAAAAGTAAACTCCAGTGAAAAGCTTGGCGAGGTTCAACTGGACAATCATCAAACAGTTTCTCTAATCAACTTTTGTGGAGAATGGGGGACAGAACACTATGATATGAAGTTCAAGAGTGTGACCAGTCCCCTGCTCTGGGCAGTTCTCTCAGCATCATCTTCTCTACATTTACATAAGAGGAGACATTAAAGCAAAATTCTAGCATGCCCAATACCTGCAGGTTCTAAAAGTACAAATCAGTCATGAAAGCCAGGTTCCCCCTCTCTGAGCAAAAGAGAAGATTTACAAGAAAGCCAGTGATGTTCTTTGAGGGGAGTCAACCCACTTTATGTAAACCTGAAAGATCAGTTAGAGTTCCCAGAATTCACCCCCAGAGTGTGCCCCTGAAGTCATCAAGTGAGGGACTGTGAGAAACAGTATAAATGGACTCAAAACAAAACAAGACTCACCTGATTACAAGTTTCATTATGAACCTCGGGTTTTTTAGAGCTGGTGACGTCACATTGCTTTGAAAGGTTGAAAAGGATGGGGGCTGGTGTCCATGCTCAATGTTCACGTGAACTTGGCATGTCTTACAGGCTTCTCCACTGACATCACACAAAGCCTCATCCTCACTCAAGGCCTCATTAGCTTTCTAGGCCACCTCTGCCCTGCTCCTCTTTAAGAGGTGGTAAACAATCAAGGGTGGACTTTGTTATTTTCAAAGGCAGCTTCCATTACCACCTGATAGCATAATCATCCTCAGTGAATGCTCTGACTGTGAGCAGTGGAAAGGAAGCCCCAAAACCCATACCAGTCTCCATCCCCAACACATAATTTGTATTTCAGGTAATATGAGTTTTGCTGCTCAAGGCATGGTCATGGATATGCAGAATTGGCCTCAACTGGGAACCTGTAAAAAATACAGAATCTGAAGCTCCATTTCAGATCCAGTGGATCAGAATCTGCATTTTTATAAGATGACCATGTGATTCGTATGCATATTAAAGTTAGAAAAGTACTGAGATAGACCAGTGGTTCTCAAAGTGTGTCTCCAGGACCAGCATCAGCATCACCAGCAAGTGTGTTAAAAATACAGAATCTCACATCTACCCAATCAGAATTTTTTTTTTTTTGAGGCAGAGTCTCACTTTGTTGCCCAGACTGGAGTGCAGTGGCACAATCTTGGCTCCCTGCAACCTCTGCTTCTGGAGTTTAAGCAACTCTCATGCCTCAACTTCCCGAGTAGCTGGGACTACAGGCACGCAGCACTACACCTGGTTAGTTTTTTGTATTTTGGTAGAGAGAATGTTTCACCATGTTGCCCAGGCTGGTCTCAAACTCCTGAGCTCAGGCAATCCACCCACCTCAGCCTCCCCAAATGCTAGGATTACAGGTGTAAGCCACTGCGCCTGGCTCAGAATTTTCATCTTAATGAATCCCCAGGTGTTCTGTACCCACATTAAAGTTGGAAAAGCACTATTTTAGTTTCAGGCAGACCTGGCTTACAGTCTTGGCATCACCTCTTACTAGGGGGAATAATCTTAGGCAAAGTATATAACCTCTTGGAGTTTCAATTTCTTTAACAGTAAAACAAGGCTAATAGAACCTTCTCTCAAAAAATTCAAAAGGATTGAATTAGTTCACGTAGGTAAAGCTCTTAGCACAAGGCTAATGCATATTAAGAGCTTTGTAAATAGTCGTTTTTAGCTTTTGCTGTTTGTTCCTTTTCCCTTTGTCTGTCATTCTCTACCCTAAAAATATTTCCATGAGGCCTTCTTGGGTCCCTTCCAGCTTCAACATGGTCTGATTTAACAATTAGTTCTTTAAAAACAAAAAACAAAAAACTGCTGAGTAGCCACTAAACCAAATCTTGTAACTGTAATAGAAACAAAACTGGATTAAGAATTAGTTCCTCATATATGCACAAATTTCTTTTCTTGCTGAGTTCAGTTTTCTCCAGTGTAGAATGGAAGCAGCAGGAGGACAGAGACCATAGCATGTGTGCTAAGCGGTTACCACATACGAAGCACTCAGATAATCATACAAGAGGGAACAGAGCAGTCATGGCCCCTTCCCTTGTGGATTTTCCTTATTTTACCATGGAACTCAACAAACAAACATAATTGCAACTGGAGTAAGTATTGTGAATGAGGACTGTATGAGCCAGGCTAGATGGATATTAAAACTTAGATGGTGAAGGCAAAGTGAAGTGGGTGGAACAGGAGACATAACCTCTTGGAGGGAATGATATGTGAGTTGATACTTAAAAAGGAAGGGTAAGAGATAATTAGGAGAGAGAGAACTACAGGCATACGTGACTAGAAGTGCGAAGAGCCTGAGTCAGAGGGGACTTTGGAAAGTCAAAGAGCCCAGGAGAAGGTGGGTTTGACTGGAGCCATTCAGTAAGGGGACTGCTTCCTAGAGAGGCTGGGAAGGTAGATGGAGCCAGATTTTGGCTCTTAGCAAACCAGCTGTGTTATAACGTCGAGAGGAAAGGGCAGGACACTGCAGCAGCAAACTCATGAACATAGGTGGCTGAAACAAATTTCACCACTAACCGCATTAATGAATGAGCTCCTAGAACCTAAGAGGAACTCAATAATATTTGTGAATAAAGAAAAATGAATAAATGGGTGAGATATACAATTCAGAAGGGCCAATGATATAATTTAGGCAAACGTTAAAACGTAGGAAAAGTGTTTTGGGAAAGAACACAAGGCATTGCTCCTCTAAATATGCCTACTTTCTCCTGCCTTTTAAATTTTTCTTGCTCTGCTGGATTTTCTTATCCACCTACAAACTTGTTGTCATATCTCATGTCTTTAAAAATAACCTTGTATGGCTTCTCCATTGCACTCCCGTTACTGCTCATTTCTCTTGTATCCTTTGCAGAAAAATGTAGAGTTGGTGATTCTCCCTTTCCCCGCTTTCTCTCTTCCTTTTTCTCTCATAGAGAAGCCACATAACATTAGTACACAAAGCAATATATGTGATGTATAGTTATATCATTAACCTTGATGATAAAAGTGGACACCCCACGAGTGTTCCACCTAAGTATTAGAGCCTTACCGATTCCATTGAAATGACTTGTATATTAGTCTCCATTCCACTCCCTGCCTCCATTCACCAAAGCAACTACCTGAATTTTGTATTCATCATTCCCTTTCTTTTATACATAGTTTTGTCACAAATGTTTATATTCCTAAACAACATGTATTTAGTTTTACCCCACATTTTGTACTTTATAAAAATGAAAACCCAATCACACAAAATCAATTCTAACTGGAATTGTCAATGGCAAAATGTTCAGATTTTGAGGTGAAAATAAAGGACAGTATCTTTACAACTTGCAATTAGAAAAGGATGTTTTAAACAAGACACCAAAATCACTAATGGTTAAAAGAAAAAGCAAAAACTCCTCTCCTCATGCATAAACAATGTCTTCTCCCATTCTCTCTGAGATGTTACACCGCCAAGAAATTGAACCATTAGTAGCTCATTATTTTTAGTTAAACTTAACCCTAACACTATGGGATTCCTTTAAAACACAAATGTCCTCTAGAAATTGATAATGTATTACGTCTGCACTATACATTGGATTTTCTGGGAAGCAGTCTCTAAGACAAAGATTAGCATAGATAAATTATTGTTATTATTACTATTATTATTTTAAGGAGGATCTTGAAATCAGCAACTAAGGAGTAATGACATTGGCAAGAAGGAAAGGAAATAGGATTAGACAGGGAGAAGTTGAGCTGTGATGCAGTCTCAACGGAGGCCTCACCCTATGCCACAGGTAGTTCAGAAGCTAGAATGGCCCCTCAGAAAATTTCCAAGTTGAAGCACAGAGGCCCTTATCTCCTCATCTACCAGGCATTGGAGGCAGTCGATCATGGGCATGAAGGCTCTCTTCAGTCAAGCCAGGTCCTTTAGGGATTGGCAACTGGGTGATATTTGCTGTCAGTACTTCCAGAAGCTGGGGTATATGTTATTCCTGAAGGTAAATCTGGATGGCACGTCACAGCATTCACCAAAGTTTCTCACTCCTTAGACTGGTTGAGTGTATTATATATCTTCTTGAGCCCAGAGAGATCTAATGGCAAGAGAACACCACGAATGGGTGGATTGACAAGGGAATGAGAGAGAAGAAAGCAGCTCTGAAAGCAACTTGGTACATGTTGAGAAGGGAACATTTGCTGGGTCATTGGTATTAAGTCAGGATTATGCAGCATACCAGCTTCAAACTATTTCCTGGGATCCACCCTGATCCTTGCCTCTAATTAATACTGAATTACCCAACAATCAGACAAGTATATTCTTAGAGAACCAACCCTACAGGAAAAACTATACACCTCACATACCCCCATTCATCTTAAAAAGTCCGCTTTGACAAACTTACCTAGAATTTTGCAATCAGAAAATCTAGAAAGGAGCTATTTTCATTTCAGCATGAACAAAAGTGTTGAATCATTTCAAAACATAAAATTTTGTACTTTGAATTAACAGGTGGGAGAGTGGCACTGAGCCAAGGGAGTAACCTAACCTTTCTAGCACTTTGAGTCCTTAGTCTCTTAATCAGAACCATGCCTCAAATGGAAACCCTGAGCTGCAGGTAACAGGGAGCAAGAGCAGCTCAATGAGGTAGATGCAGGCTTACAGTAGAAGCCATAATAGAATCCAGTGCCCTCTCAATAGATAGCATTGCAATTATCAACTGCCACAGAACTCTACAATTTTTGAGAAAGTAAGAAGATTCTCAGCAATTTCTAAAGACTGACCCCAAAAAGAGAGCAAGACAAAGCCATCAAGAAATAGCCGGTCCTCCCTTTATGTTTATTTGATGTTGCTTCATTCGGGCTGAATAGGTAGAAACAATTGCAACTGAACATGAACATGCAGAGGGCAACATGAACTTGTAATTGTTCTCCAGAATGTTAGCGTTCAACAGACAGCATTTTTGCAAGATAGTAATAGGTTTCTTACTTATAGCTGGGGGAAGATCTTCCAAGTACATTTGGGAAATTCTGTATATTGCACCTCTCTTCTGCATAGTCACAGTGCCCATTAGCTTATTGAAAGATCTGAGAAGTCCTGCAGCAAATAAACCTTTTCCATCTTGTTGGAATGTGTGGTCTTCAAGAGTTAAGCCCAGAACACGCTTTCCCTGGAACACCCATCAACCTTTTGCCAAACTAGCATATGAAGCACTCATTTGGGAAAATGCGGTTCTAACCTACCTTATCTATTTATAGAAAAAGAAGCCTGAGGATTGGAGAGGAAAGGGGTCCTTTCCAAGGTCATCACAATTGTTAGAGGTGGAGTTGAGACAATAACCCTGGCTTCATAGCCTTCCAACCAAGGTTCTCTTTCCACTAACTACTGGGAAGAAACTCAGATTTGCTATTTTATAACATGGCTATTGATTTAAGGTTGACTTAAGATGGCTGCAAGGATTCATCTTAAACAGAAAACATTTTCCTTGTTTTGGTTACTATGGGTTTTTATATTCTTAAGAGTACTTTCAACCCTGGTCTGGGAGAGAAAGAGACAAAGAAGGCGTAGACATACTCAGCTTGGTAAGGGGAAAGAGTGTCTTACCTAGGCCGTTGAGGTCTATGTGTGTCCTTTAAGGACTTTTTAGACTTCCTCTGGGAGGTTGAATGACCCAGTTGAGGTTTAGAGAGGTGGGACCTAGAACAGTGGAAGGTGAAAATAGGAGAAAGCAATGGGACCCCAGTGATGCGGCTGCAGAACAGGCTCCTGGGAGAGAAACCACCATGAGAGGCCTCCCTGTGATGGACACTAGGAAAGGAATGTCTGCTTCCCAGTTTGATGTGGCCTCCTGTGGGGCAGTGCCCCTCTTTGGTACGCTCCCCACTCCCAAGGTCTGTAAGTGAAGGGCAATACGTAGCACAGATAAGTGCCAGCCCTGGAAAATGCTACCTTGATGAATGCAATGTGGGTCAGATCCATATTTGGAGTGCAAAGCATAAAAAAGAAGGCTGAAGCTCCAGAGAGAGTGGGGTACTGGAAGCCACAGGTAGTCAAAGGAGATCCTGGAATAAGAGTTTGGAGCAGGACTTGGCAGGAAGCAACTGCATCTGTAAGAATTTGCCTCCCAACCAAGGGGTGCCTAGATACATTAGAGAAAGAGCTGAATGTCTTTATTCAAAGCAGGATAGAGCCTCAAATAAATTTATTTCAATATTTAGGTAAAAGGTGAGCCAGAAGGCTAAATGGGACATTTAAGGTATGCAATGAGATAGGCACAAAAAATTTCATACGAGAAAATCTCTCAACATGGCTCCTAATTTATTCAATTGGAATGACCACTACTAGCTTCCTGTCACCACCTACCCAAGAGGCTTCAGCCGCCTTTGCTGCATTTAATTGTTCAATGTGGACCCAGCCCTACTACAGTCACTAAAGCAACAAGCAAACACTGGGCCAGTCCTACATACTCCTTAATCCCTTAATCAAATACCCCTAGGATTAAGTAGCAAGATCAATGGGGAATGGGCATGGAGAAGACTAAGAAAATGCACACATTCAATTTTTAAGACTGAAATGCTACCAAGATTTCAAAATTAAAAGTCTTTAAAATCCTAAGGTGTCATGTCACAATCTTCTAATTGGCCTGATACTACACACTGCTGGCATAACAGTTCTGACTTAAGTTTTAATTCCAAATAGCCCTAGAATACCTTAAATCGCAATATGGTCCTCTACTTTTTTCCCAAAACTTTAGCGAACTTCATAACAAGTTGTTAAGTTAGATGTTTCCTGGTTGTGACCCACACCTTCCTGGTGGTGACACACATTTAAATCCTTTTTTCCACTTTTTCCTACAAGGTAGGCTTGGCTCACCTGTACATGACAGAGCCAAGTTTCTCCTCCCTATCAAAATTCAATATCCTTGAATGTAATTTCTGGAGCTGCCTGATATTCAGATGTATGCTTTCTCACAATGCCATGAGAAACCTGAGCATAGTTTTCAAAAATACCACTTTTGTTTTGTTCAAGTGGTATGTGCCTCCTCCCACAAGAAGCTTACATGAGCCAGTCAGTTGGAACCCAAGGTGGATGAGGTTTCAGAGTTATGTTAGTTGCTCTCAACATGCTTCAGAAGTTCCTGCTTGGGGTAATTGTAATGGTTATTCCAGACTATCCCTTTCTAAGCAGCAAGACTTAGAACCCTTCTCCACAGCATTTGCCCAAGCCATTGCCCTTCCAGAAAGTAAGTCCAAATGGTATCTTCAAAATCAGATATTAATGCCCCATGCATTCCAACAAGACAGCCCATCTGCAATTAGTTTTGTTTCTACTCCCTCCATGAGCAAAGCTTTTTCAGAGTGCATATCATAGTGTTTAGCCAAGAAGCCAGATGCTTAAATCAGTATTTCCTGTTCCAAAGGCCACTTGTCTGCCACCAGCAAGGCTGGAGGATTTTATCAGATAATGACATTGCTATCCTCAACCATTCTTTGTGGAAGAATGTCTATTTTTCAAAGAAACAATTCTGAAACATTGGTAGCATGTTCATTTTAAATGAGAAAGGTTAACGCAGTCAACCAGATTAAACACACTCAAAATTTTGAGGCCAGAGAGCTGAAATGAGTTGATGATTTCATATTTTAAGTAAATGTGGGTGTCAGATTTTTTTTATTATTCTTACTAAGGAATGGATGTGAGGAAAAGTTTCTAGGTGGCACAGCTGAAGGGTGTGTCTGTCAAGGAGTTTGTAATTTAGCGGTGTTGAGTAACACGGCATGTTCTTCTTTCTAGTGAGAAAAGCAAGGACAATATGCAAAGCTATGGGTCTGGAGGATCATCTGGGATTAAATGTTGAGAACAATGCAATAGAGATATGGAGCTATCAGAAACAAAGTCCTGTAGTTGCAAAAAGATATTCTTTCTCTTAGAAAGTTTGGGAAGAAGTTGCATAGGGAAATAATGGAAGCTATAAAGACTAAAACTTGTTCCCATTCTGCCGTAATTGTTTATTCATGTCCTAATTAGTCCTTTACTATTAAAGAAAAACATTTCTAGAAAAGTCAGTCATAAATCTACTAGACAAGAGCTTGCAAACTCTTTTGTAAAGGATCAGATAGTAAATTTTTAAGCTTAGTTGTAATCTGTACTAACTGCTCAACTCCACCATTGTAGAGGGAAAGAACCACAGTGAATGAAGTTGGCTGTGTTCCAAAAAAACTTTATTTACAAAGGCAGAAAAAAGGCTGCATTTGTCCAAGGTGGTTTTTTGTTGACCTCTGCCTCAGACTATAAGTTTTATGAAGGAGAGAGCCTGTATTCCCAAGGCCTAGGACAAACATACCTAATTTTATTGTGCCTCACTGTACCGCACTTTGCAGATACTCTGTTTTTTTACAAATTGAAGGTTTGTGGTAACACGAGTCAAGGAAGTCTACTGGCACCATTTTTCCTATAGCATGTGCTCACTTCCTGTCTCTGTGTCACATTTTTGTAAGTCTCACAATATCTCAAACTTCTAAATGATTGTGAAATCTGGTATGGTGATCTGTGATCAGTGATCTTTGATGTTACTACTGTAATTGTTTCAGGGTGCCATGAACTGCGTCCATATGAAATGCCAAACAAACTATATATGTTGTGTGTGTTCTGACTGCTCCACCATCCAGCTGTTCTACCATCTCTTTCCCTCTCCTTGGGCCTCCGTGTTCACTGAGACACAACAATATTGAAATTAGGCAAATTAATAATCCTATAATGGCCCCTAAGTGTTAAAGTAAAAGGAAGAGTTACACAACTCCCACTTTAAATCAAAAGCTAAAAATGATCAAGCTTAGTGAGGAAAGTATGTTGAAATCCAAGACAGGCCAAAAGCTGGGTCTCTTGTACCACAAGGTTAGCCAAGTTGTGAATGCAAGGAAAAAGTTCTTGAAGAAAATTAAAAGTGCTGTACCAGTGAATATGAGAATGATAAGAAGCAAAACAGCCTTACTGTTGCTTCTTATCTGCTGATCTGAGAACATTTTAGTGATACGGATAGAAGATCAAGCCAGCCACAACGTTTCCTTAAGTCAAAGCCTAATCCAAAGCAACATTCAAACTCTCTTTAATTCTTGTAAGGATGAGGAAGACGAGAAAGCTACAGAAGGGTTTAAAGCTGACAGAGGTTGGTTCATAAAGTTTAAGGAAAGAGGCCATCTCTATAACATAAAAGTACAAGACGGAGCAGCAAGTGCTAATGGAGAAGCTGCAGCATGCTATCCAAAAGATGTAGCTAAGATAATTAATGAAGACGGCTGCATTAGACCACAGATTTTCAAAGTAGATGAAACAACCTTCTATTAGAAGAAGTTGCCATCTAGGACTTTCATAGCTAAAGAGGAGAATTCAATGTCTGGCTTCAAAGTTTCAGAAGACAGGCTAGCTCTCTTGTTAGGGCCTAATGCAACCGGTGATTTTAAGTTGAATCAAATGCTCATTTACCATTCCTAAAATCATAGGGCACTTAAGAAGTATGCTAAATAGGCTCTGCCTGTACTCTATAAATGGAACAACAAAGCCTCTATGATAGCACATCGGTTTACAGCATGGTTTATTGAATATTTTAAGCCCACTGTTGGGAACTACTGGTCAGAAAAAGGAAGATTCCTTTCAAAATATTACTGCTTATTGACAATGCAGCTAGCCACCCAAAAGCTCTGGTGAAGATGTAGAAGGATTTTAATATAGTTTCCATGCCTGCTAACACAACATCTATTCTGCAGGCCATGGATCAAAAAGTAATTTCAATTTTCAAGTCTTATTATTAACACATTTCGTGGGGTTCCTTGGGGTGGTTGTTGCAATTTCTTAAAATAAGACAATAAGAAAGTTTAAATAGGTCCCAAAGACAGTGTTCACCTAATCCATCTGAGCAAAGTAAGTTTAAAACTTCTGGAAAGGACTCACCATTCTAGGTACCACTAAGAACATTTGTGATTCAGGAGAGGCAGTCAAAATATCAACATTCACAGGAGTTTGAAAAAGTTTATTTCAGTCCTCATGGATGACTTGGAGGGGTTCAAGACCAAGACTTCAGTGGAAAAAGAAACTGCATGCAAATGGTGTGGAAATTGCAAGATAACTAGAATTAGAAGTAAAGCCTGAAGATGTGACTGAATTGCTGCAATCTCATGATAAAACTTAAATAGATGAGGAGTTGTTTCTTAGGGATGAGCAAACAAAGTGGTTTTCTGAGATGGGATCTACTCCTGGTGAAGATCCTGTGAAGACTGTAGAAATGAAAGCAAAGGATTTAAAATATTACGTAAACTCAGTAGATAAAGCAGCAGCATGGTTTAAGAGGATTGACTCTAATTTTGAAAGAAATTCTACTGTAGGTTAAATACTACCAAACAGCATTGCATGCTACAGCGAAGTTTTTCATGAAAGGAAGAGTCAATTGATGCAGCACATTTTACTGTTCTCTTAAGAAATTATGACAGTCACCCCAACCTTCAGCTAACACAACCCTGATTAGTCAGAAGCCATCAACACTAAGGCAAGACCCTCCATAAGCAAAACGATTACAACTTGCTGAAGGATGAGATGATCACTAGCATTTTTTAACAATAAAGTATTTAAAATTAAGGAATGTACATTGATTTTTTAGACATAATGCTATTGCACACTTAACAGACTACAGTACAGAGTAAACATAACTTTTATATGTACTGGGAAGCCAAAAAACTTGTGTGACTCAATTAATGGTAGTATTCACTTTATTGCTGTGGTCTAAAACTGAACCCACAATATTTCTGAGGCATGCCTGCACGTTGTAGACACTCAGTAAATATTTGTGAATGACATCAAAATGTTGGAATATGGCCCTAGCTCTATCATTGTGTGATGTAGACCATTTAATCTTTTAGATCCTCAACTTTTGAAAATATGAAATGGAAAAAGCAATGTTTACACTGCCTGTTTTAAGGAATGTCTCATAATAATGCAAGATAACAAAAAAACACCACATTTACTGAGCTGTTAATAAGTACCATATTAAGCTAAGTGCTTTATGTCCTAGTCTTCATTTAATCCTCACAAACCTACATTATTTCCCTTTTGTCAGATAAGGAAACCGAGCACCTAGAGATCTTAAATAGCTTAGGTCCCATAGCAAATGACAGAAGCAAGATTCAAACTCCCGAGCCTGCTTAGTTAGTTAATCACTACATATGGCTTAATTTTCCCCAAGCTTGGAAATTGAAATGAGTTGTTACAAAATTTGTTTGTTTTTTATGAATCATGGGATAACTTGCTCTGTATGACCAACAACTTCTTTGTACTTAGCTGTCCAATCCTCTTAACCTTCAGCCACCATCACTGGGGAACAGAAAGACATGCCTGATAAATCACTTAAGGTCTTTTGGGTAGTGGGTAATTGCTGGTGAACTAATGTAAAGAAGGGGAAATATTTATTAGAAAAGTACTAGATTGCTCCTAGAACTAAGGAAGAGTTAAATAATGCCTTGGGATGAAAGCAGACCTGTGCAACAGGACATTGATAATGAAACAATAGCTCCAAAGCATCTTCCTCTAAGTAGCTCAACTAATATTTTCAATTTCTTGGAAAAAGAATCTCTTTTCTCCTCTTGCAGCAGGCATTTCTGCCTTTATATTAGTCGTCTATGGTCATGGAACAAAACTAGTGGCAATTGTACAACAACAGATGAAATTAAACCATAAAGCAAGTAGCCACCTCTGTGGACCTACATAAGTGGAATACTTCATTTCCATGCCATGTTCTGTCTCCAGCTGACTCTACCCGAAACACATTGCCCCCTTATGACATTTTGGCTTTAAAATAAGAAAATTCGATATTTAGTGTTTCTTCTAATCCTCCACTATAGCCTCCTAAACACACAAATAAGGGCACTGTTTAAAGTTCCAAATGCCACTACTACCCTCCCACATTCAACTCCATACCCCTTCTACCTATTTCCTTAATACACTGTCTTTTTTTTTTTTTTTTTTTTTTAACTTTTAAGTTCAGGGGTATGTGTGCAAGTTTGTTATATAGGTAAACTTGCCCCATAGGGGTTTGTTGTACAGATTATGTCATCACCAAGGTATTAAGCCTAGAAGCCATTAGTTATTTTCCCTAATCGTCTCCCTCCTTCCACCTTCCACCCTCCAATAGGCCCCAGTGTGTCTTCTTTCCCTCTATGTGTCCATGTATTCTCATCATTTAGCTCCCACTTAAAGTGAGAACATGTATTTGGTTTTCTGCTCCTGTGTTTGCTGAGGTTAATGGCCTCCAGCTCCATCCACGTCTCTGCAAAGGACATGATCTCATTCTTTTTCATGGCTGCATAATATTCCATTGTGTATATGTACATTTTCTTTATCCAGTCTATCACTGATGGGCATTTAGGTTGATTCCATGTCTTTTCTATTGGGAATAGAATACACTGTCTTAGCCACCCATCTTTAATCTTTTGATCACATGACCTATTTATGCTCATAATCTTTGATCAGCCCTGCCCACTCCACCTATAATGGCATATAAATATGTTGATAGCAAAATTATCATGCTTGTTTGTTTGTAGGTTAGCCATAGTAATAAAATTCATTCTCATGACTCTAATTTTGTATGTATCTGTTTTACAATTTCCATGACTGAAAATATAGCTTTAGTGTCATGACCCAATTTTAATGCAAAATGGAATAATTATTCTTATTCATTTTTGTTTTATAAATATATTCTTAATCATATTTCTACAATAATTTTTAGGATGTGAGCACTAATTTCTGGTCAGCACAATAACAGAATGCCTGATAAGCTTTACCTTCCTTGGTACAGCATGCTTTCTGTTCTCATCACATAGGGAGTCAGAAACTTTGGGATAGTATTTGGATATATATGAACTATGGAAGGTTGGAAATTTGAGACTCCACTTTTGTGTTTTCCTTAATTTGTAGTTGCATTTCTGCCCCTCTGTACTTCTACTCCTCAGCCCAGAACCACCTGTTTCTTTCCACAAGCCAAGAACTTACACATTATACCAGAAGACAGGGCCCAGAATCCAGAGAGATCATAAAGCTCTCTGCCACAGAATATCTGGAAGGAGTTTGAAAGGGTCTGGGGCATTTTAACCCATGGTGTTCTGTACAGTTCAGTTTTTGTCGGTATTTTCTTCTTCAGATCTTTAAGTTACTGTGCCAAAAATAAAAACATTCCTAGCTAGTAATAATCACTTCAATTTATTATTGTAAACTAATTTCCAGGTACTTTGTTAAGAACTTAAAAAGCACTATCTTACTGAATTCTTACTAAATTCCAAAACCCATGTTATAGATGAAGACATCAAGACTTACAGAGATCAAGCAGATCGATCGGCCACACAGCTGTGAAGAGGAAGCCGTAGAATTTGGACCCAGGTGTTCTGATTCCAATTCCTGAGCTCTAAATCCCTTACATCCCTTACAGTTTTTTCACTCTTACCTTGCGACTTGCTTTGACCATTATACTACTGTTATTATATAATCACATTATATAATTATATTATAAAAACATATTATAATCTACTATTATAAAATGTTATTTTGTTAAATGACTTGTAATAGTTTTCTATCTTTTCTGTCATTAAATTATTATGATTGATTCTATAGCCTCCAGCCAGAAACCATATCTCTAATTTCATCATGGAAATTAATAAATGGTAAAATTCATTCATTCATTCAATTTGTATATTTTGCTTATTATGTAGCAAACCCTTTGCTAGGCTCTATTATAGAGCTAGAAATTAGTGGTCCTTCTGTTCGTGGAGTTTGGAGAGCAAGACACTAGAAAAAAGAGGTGAGACAATGAGAGAGAAAGAGAAAGAAAATGAGAAAAAGAATTGGCAAAAAAATTACAAATATTTGCTACACAATAGGTCAATAGGTAAAATTTAATCAAAATTTACTCTGTAGACAACTTTTAAAGATTGATTCCAGTCTATAAATTTTATTCTGTAAGTATGGAAGTATCTGACATTCCTCTGATTAAGGCCTGTCTGAGCCACTGGATTCTGCGGGGAAATTTAGGGTTCTTTTCCACAAAATATCATAGCACATTCTCTGTAACTAATTCGTTACTATTAGCCAACTTCAAACTGCCTCCATTGTTATAAATTTTTGGAAATCATGATGAATAAAGGAATGGAATTGATTTATAAACAAAGAAAATATATAGACCATTAAGTACTAAAGAAAATGAATTTTGTCTTCAAGACTGGGCTTATATGTGGGAAATCGCAGTAGTGTTAATCTAAGAAGAAATATCACCTCCTTATCCTCAGAAATAGAGACTACTTTAGTACTAACAGAGGGTCAAATTTAATTAACAGCAAACACCGCAGTAAAATTTTCAGAATGCAACCAATTCTTTAATTGTTTTTCATTTTCCAACAATAAGAGTACAATAAAATTCTGCTAACAGAATCTAGAATAGAAGTCAGTCCCCTATATTTTAACCTACATGACAGAGGAGCAAAATGTGTAAGAATATAAGAAAATCTTTTTTTTCTTAGACTTCTTAGTGACCAAAATAATGATACAAAATGACCAAGACTAAGTCAACTTGAAGTTTCAAGCTTTCTCTCAGAGTTAATTTTAGTTAAAATGATTTTAGAGCTTCTAAATGGGGACTTTTCCCCTCTTGTTTGCTTGATTTTTGTTTTGTTTTCTTAAAATTTATTTTCCCTTTGGACATTCCACTTATGCCAGGTTTGGGAGGAGAAAAGCTTCGATAATTCTGCAAGATGGTTGATTGCTATGTTTTGGTTGATTAGGATGAGGTTCCAATAAAACATCAAAACGTATTGGTGTGCCTCTCAGTTAAACCTTCAAATCCTTAGAGGTGTTTCTCATCACTCAAACAACAGACCATAAAGTTTGCTTTATGCAAGTAGATTGATTCCTTTATTTGTACTCACACACAACCATAAAGGTTTATCTTCTGATCAGAGAAAGAAAATAAACAAAGCAACAAAGGTCTTCACAAAAGTGAGTAACAGAGCCAAATGAACAAGTTCTTTGTTCTTTCCAGGTTAACAAGAAATAGAAAGAAAGCAAAAAGTAGAACTAGAACAGAATTCGGGCTCCATGCTTTTTTATGTTACTTTGATTCATGTTAAGCAAACTTCAGTGTGTGTTTAAAATCTTGGGGATTTATATTATTAACCAAACAAGAATTTTTACAATCAGGGAACATTTGTCTGGCTTCCCCCTCGCCTCCTCCCTCCCCACCCATCCCCCCAACCAGCACACACAATTTTTGTAGAATATTTTGTTGGCTATAATTAAACTATGTGTGTTAATTAGGATTAGATTTTAAATGCACTGCTTGGGAAGTTGAAAAATACAGGATCTGAATGAGCCCAAATTGAGATGACACTTGAATTTTCGCAGATGTTTCCATAATCCTAATTTCAAATTGATTGTACTTCCTGAACAGTGAGAAGCCATTTTCAGTTATTTATTCAGACGTGTGCACTAGTTTTCCCTCTGCCAGTGGGTAAAAAATATCTAGTACTTTCGTTAACTCCTTCAAATAAACTGATTTTTTGAGGCAGGTTTTATTGGGAAGGGTGCCAAATAAGTCCCACCTGCTCCCAGGGTCACCCCAGAGCCCATATATAGGCCCAAGAAAAAATCTGGACACCAGCAATTTATCTTTTGCCTCCCACTCATGATGGGTTCAGCTGGCCTTTGACTATCGTTGCTCAACAGGCCAGGGAAAAAGCAGAGAGAGGGTAAAAGAACTTTGCAAATTGTTGGCCAGCAACAGCCCACAACATGTGACACTTGATTCAGCCGCAAAGATGTGCAGCATACTATGCTGCATAAGCCCAGGATTTGGACCCCACAGCAGAGCCACCTGTAAAACACATTCCCAAATAAATGGCCTGTAAAAAAGATAAGCCCCCGCCAAATGTAAGTGTGTCAGTACCAAGCGGCATTTCAGCTAATGCTGAAAGTCCAACACCAGACTTTGTGCCTGAAAAAAAGGGTGGTCTTCTCTTATGTATATGTAGGTTTGTTGCAATTTCTCTCTACATTTTATTTTATGCTCAACCCAGAATCCAGAGAGTCTTCAGAAATTCTGTCTTGGAAGCATCCCCATTCCCCTGACAAGTCTCCTATTTGATTGTAATTCCTTGCAGCTTTCCTGTTAGGGGGGGGCCTCTGCTGAATTAGAGGCATCGTGCCTTCTTCCACCTGTAACGATTTCCCACTCAACTGTAAGACAATGGCCATGATTGATCTAATGAGGGACTGGAAAAGCCAGCTGATTGCTATAAATAGTTGAAAGCAAAAACTTGTGCTTGGTTTCCCAAAGAATTTCTCATCAACTCTTGTACCCTAACCTAAATAGGTAAGCAGCCGCATGGCAAATTAGGTGAAACATTTAAGCTTTTTCTTGGTGGGAGTTCGTACAGAGGGCAAGGCAGAATTCAGGGAGCAAGAGATAATTGATGGAATATTCATGTTTTAAAGTAACAATCACATGTAATTCTATATGTCCCATGAAGGCACAATTCCCTTTTTTAACAGAAAGCAGTTTGGATATTTTATGGCTGTTTTTAAAAATATTTGAAGTTCAGTGGAAACAGCTTTTGTGCATTCATTTGTCAAAGAAAATAGCAAGCTACCATGGTACATAAAAGCAATTCACATACTGTCACTGAAAATCATATAATTTTTTTCCTCATTGCATCTTTTAGCATATAATTCATACAATATAAACATATAATTCATAATTTATATGTTCCTTAACCCTGGCTGCACATTAGAATCACCTGATGATGACCATACTCCTGATCAATTACATCAAAGTATCTAGGCCTGGAATTCAGGAATCAAGTGTTTTAAGCTCCACAGGTGATTCCAATGGGCAGTCAAGCTTGAGAATCAGCTATTGTGCTAGGAGGTCTCCGATAATAAGATGGAGAATTTTTTCTCCTGTCCTATATGTGGAAGGAAAAGAGGCAAGTAAAATGGTCCCTGACTCCCTTGCTCTGTGATTTATCTGAGGATTAACATTTCATCTCAGGTATGCCTGCACTTGCTCCTGATCTCTCCCAGAGCCTCCTCCTCTGGCGATCACAGCGACCTCTTCGATGTTTTAGTTAAGTAACTTGCTAGGGCTACCAGCTGTTAAGTGGAAGAACTAGATATCAAATCAAACCAGTGTTGGCTCCAGTTCATGCTTTTTACCATTACAAAGGCAAAGGTTAAATACTGTGGACCCATGAGCCAAACCCAGCCCAAGACTTGTTTTGTTTGGCTTGCACAGAAGTATAAAAATATTTAAATTTGTGTGTCCATATGCTGGGTGTGGGATCTCCAGTTTACCTGAATGCCAACCATTCCCTATTGTCTTGACATTGAGCACATTTCAATCATTTACATTAATAATAGCTTGGTTTCCGTAGACATTTGAATTCACATCCCTGTGCTAAGGCAAGAAAGCCCCTTGTAAGTATGGGGAAGTCACAAAAGTGTAAATTCTGTCACATATTTATATCCATTACACATTAATAAAGACTAAAATTGACCTGCCTACTCATCTGATGGTAACAATTCTCATATGAGGAAAGTTAAGAAGGAAAGTTCAGATCTAAGGATAGGAGAAACAATTATATATGAAGATGTGAGTTCCTGAACACGAGTTATTTTTTATACTCTTATCATTCCAAATTTTTATTTTAGATTCAGGGGGTACATTGCAGGTTTGTTACGTGGGTATATTGTATGGTACTGAGGTTTGGGGTACAACTGTTCCTGTTATCCAGGTAGTGAGCATAGTGCCCAATAGGAAATTTTTTCAGCCCTTGACCCCTTCACTCACTCCCCACTCTATTAGTTCCCTGTGTCTATTATTACTATATCCATGAGTATTCAGTGTTTGGCTCCTACTTATAAGTGAGAACATACAGTATTTTCTTTCCTGATCCTGCATCAATTCACTTGGGATAATGCAAAGGACATGGTTTCATTCTCTATTTATAGCTGCATAATATTCCATGTGTATATGTACGATTTTTTCTTTATCCAATTCACCATTGATGGGCACCTAGGTTGATTCCATGTCTTTGCTGTTATGAATAGCACTGCAATGAGCATATGAGTGCAGGTGTCTTTCATAGAATTATTAATTTTCTTGTGGATATATATCCAGTCATGGCATTGATGGGTTGGATGAGAGTTCTAAGTTCTTTGAGAAATCTCCAAATTGCTTTCCATGGTGGCTGAACTAATTTACATTCCCACCAGCAGTGTGTAAGCATTCTCTTTTCTCTGCAGCCTCACCAGCATCTGGTTTTGGGTTTTTGTTTGTTTGTTTGTTTGTTTTTTCTTTTTTGTTTTGTAATAGCCATTCTGACTGGAGTGAGATGATACCTCATTGTGGTTTGATTTGCATTTCTCTGATTAGTGATGATGAGCTTTTTTTTCACATATTTATTAGCTGCTTGTATGTCTTCCTTTGAGAAGTGTCTGTTCATGACTTTTTCTCACTTTTTCATGGAGTTGTTTGGTTTTTGTTTGTTGATATGTTTAAGTTCCTTATAGATTCTGGATATTAGGCCTTTGTCAGATGCATACCTTGCAAATATTTTCTCCCATTCTGTAGAATGGAAGAAGGAGGAGTCCAGTTTCATTCCCACATTCTTGTCTTTTATTCTGTTGAGAGTTTCTTTTGTTGTGCAGAAGCTCTTTAGTTTAATTAGATTCTACTTGTCAATTTTATTTTTATTGCGATTGCTTTTGAGGACTTAGTAATAAACTATTTCCCAAGGCTGATGTCCAGAATAGTGTTTCTAGGTCTTCTCATAGGATTCTTATAGGTTTTTCTGGTTTTGTTTTTTGTTTCTTTTTGATTTTGTTTTGTTTTTGCTTGAGACATGTTCTCCCTGTGTCACCCAGGCTAGAGTATAGTGGCACAATCATTATTCACTGCAGCCTCTACCTTCCAGGCTCTAGGCATCCTCCCACCTCAGACTCCCAAGTAGCTGGGGCTACAGGCACATGCCACCACACTAGGATGTCTTTTGTTTGTTTGTTTGGTAGAGACAGGATTTCGCTGTGTTACCCAGGCTAGTCTCAAACTTCTGGGCTCAAGTGATCCTCCTGCTTCAGCCTACCAGAGTGCTGGGATTATAGGCATGAGCCACTGCACCCCACTGTATTCTTATAGTTTGAGGTCTTATATTTAGATTTTTAATTCATTTTGAATTAATTTTTGTATCTGGTGAAAGGTAGGAGTCCACTTTCATTCTTCTGCATATGGCTAGCCAGCTATCCCAGCGTCATTTATTGAATAGGGTGTCCTTTCCCCATTTCTTATTTTTCTCCACTTTGTCAAAGATCAGGTGGTTGTAAGTGTGCAGCCTCATTTCTAAATTCTCTGTTCCACTGAACACAATTTATAACAAGCATGTTCATTTGAAACTGGTGCTTTTTACTAATTCCATTCATTCACTCATTTATCCATTCATTCATTCACTTAGTACTTACCTGCTAGATAGAAGGCACTTTAAAGACAAGAGAGAATCCCAAAGGATAAAAATTAACCTGTGAGTTCCATTAAGTGCCAAGCATTTTGGTAGGCTTTTTGCAGACATTTTTTTCAGTTAATATTTAAGACATTCAACAACCTACCTACAAGTATGCATATTTTACTAATAGAGTAAACTGCGAGCATAAGGAATATGAGGGACATTCTCATTCATTCCTTTAATAAATATGAATGAGCAACCACCACATGCCAAGTGCTATTCTAGTGTTGATGACCCAGGAGTTTAAACAAGACTGACGAGTTACCCACCCTCCGTCAGCAATGTGTTGGAGCCATCTTGCTGATTATTGGAATTTCAGGAATTTTGCAAGCCTATTGCTAAATCACTGGCAACTTGAATTTTGTCATGTCAAAAGTATTTACACCATGGAAATCAGGAGAAAGTATAAATTAGGGCTTTTTTTTTTTTTTTTGAGAGTCAATTTACAGCACACCACTATTTGTATGTGTGGTGATAATTTGTCTAAGTCAACTTATGAAGTCTTAGAATTCTAATTCATGTCTGTCTGCCTCTGAAACCAGAGTCATGTCTACTTTGTCACTGAAAAAGTCTTTACCCTCAAGAAGTCTGTAATACAGGCAGAGAGAAATACATCAACACATAAGAGCATGAATTCTAATATAGAGATCTGGATTTAATTCCACCTGCTACTCGCCATCCATATGACCTTGAGGATGTAACTTAACATCTCTTTACCTCAGTTCCACCACTGTAAGTGGAAGAATAATAAGACTTACCTTGTTGGATTGTTGTGAAGTAATTAATCAATACTATGTAATGGTTTTAAAACGGTATCTGGCACTTGGTAATGACCATGAAAGTGTTATTTATTATTATTTAAAAGAATAAGCAAAACAAATGAATGCGTGTGTCTACAAATGTCTGTACCATAGAGAAAAAAAGATATTTTGAGCGTATATATATTAGAGAATTATGACTCTCATTCCCTTCCATTTTGCTGAATTGTATAAATGCTCTTGCAATTGTTCAAAGGTTGTAGGAATCAACTGATTTAACTGTAACTATTTTCATCGTAGTGGAAGGAAGAAAACTGCTGTCTTAGGCTGGAGATTCATTTGAATTCAAAAGATTATTCAGTCTATATCACTATATCCAATCATAGGCTCACCAAAATTCTCAAAGATTTAAAGTAATCGAGAAGCTTGCACCCTCACTGTGTCTACTGGACTGCCTATACAAATCAGTGCACAGCCAAGTTGTATTCCATTTTTCTGTGATTCTTTAAAAGCAGGCAGCTTGAGTGTTTAAAAATATTTAAAAGCATGTAATCAAGATTAGTTGGGTTTTTTTTCCTCTTATTTTTTTGTTATTTGTATTGATTGATTACACCAGCACCTTTTTAAAGAGGTGTTAAATTCCCAGTGAAATATAAAAGCATTGTTATTCGAAGCTACTCATCTGATGGGAACAATTCTGATATAATGGAAGTTAAGAAAGGGAGAGAGGATCCAAGGATAGGAGAGACATTTAATCATCTATCAAGAGGTGTGTCCCTGAACACAATTTGTAACAAGAATGATTATGCTTCAAAGAAAATTAAACAATAAAGGAACTTTTACTTTAAAAATTAGATACAGTTATTGTCAGTTAATAAGATTAACTAGGATTTGAGCAATCTATCTAGAAGTGGCCATGCAATTCGTAAGCTCAAGATTGGAAGTTTCCTGATTGTTATTCAAGTTATTCAAAGATCTACAAAGATCAGCAAAAATCGGAATTTGGACTGTTTCAGAATTTAAGTCCATAAAGGGCAAGTGTGTCATATTTAGTGTTGCTTATTTTGTCAGATATCAGATTAAGCAGTCATTAGTTCAATCAAATTACTTAATATTATTACTTCGTATAAAATGCTCCATAACTTCTGTACATATCAAAGTGTATAATTTATACCAAAATCATTACTTGCCAATATTTGGGGAGCTTAGTAGGAAATTAAAATGCTATCTAGTCTAGCCAGCTAGAATGAAATTTCTTTTATAGGGATTCCTCTTCCTCAGTCACTGTCATAAACTTTGTCAAACTTTTAGGCTAAATAGATATACAGTATACACTAATGGTCTAGAATAAATTACTCTGAATGTTGTAATATTCCAATGCTCTGAAACTTACTGCCTAGACACATAATGATATGTTTCAACTTAACGTTGAAAAGAAGGAAGAAAAGTTACCAAAATGATGTACAAAAGAAAATTAAAAGTTGAAGAAAGCAACAGAGAATAAGGTAAATCTTGAAATGGTGACCAAGCTTGATGGTAACTTTCAAAGAAAGCTGGCAGTCAGTGGTTGGGGGCGCTCACTCTGTCGCTCTCTCTTTCCATTTCCTTATTTTCTACCACTTGAAATTTTGAGGATTTTGGAGGATTGACATTTTGAGGATTTGTTTTACTTATTTTTTAACCTTATGAACAGCCTCATGACAAACAAAACTTTGTGTGGTTCCTACCTTCTCCAGAAACATCATCTACATTTAAGTCAATGAACATGATAGAATGTCTAGACTCTGTGTCATAAGAGTCTGGGTCTCCAGAAGATTCTCACAGATAGACACATACACCATATATTGAGAAATAGTTCACCTCAATGAATTAGATAAAGGGCATTGAGAATAACCAAATTAACAACTCAATAACAGATTTTATTACATTTTTATATTCTTTTATTCTGGTGATAATTAATTGTAAAAAAGTTGGAAAATTCAGAAAAGCCCTCCAAAGACAAGAAAAGTCCGCTAGAGAAAATCATTATTACCACCATTTTTATAGATAGACTGCTAGCCTCAAAGACAAATAAAAAAGAATAAGTGTTAGAACTGTTAAAGGTAGAACTGAAAAGTTTTTACACCTGATTAAATGTGGTGGAAGGAAAGTCATCAAAAATAACCATGATTTTCAAAACTAAACAACTTGGTACACAGTGCTACAATAAACTAGATAAGGAGCGCGAGACGAACAGTTGACTTAGTGGGAAAAGGCAGATGATAATTTAAATATCCAAGCTACAGGTAAACAGCAATAAAGCCACATGGAAATTCTATATATGTATGGTTAGGCCAAGGAGAAACTACCAGTGATACTCTTAAGATAGCCATGTTTAAGTTGGGTACTTAAGTTTTTTTTTTTTTTTCCAATTTTTTTATTTTGTTAAAATACACACAAAATGTACCATCTTAACCATTATTAACTGTACAACTTAATACTACTTAATTTATTCATAATGTGTAACCATTACCACTATCCATCTCAATAATTATTTTCATCTCATAAAACTGGAAGTGTATACCCATTAAACAATAACTCCTCATTTCCCTCACCACTTCCTCTGGCAACCGCCATTCTGCTGTCTGTCTCTATAATTTTGACTACTCTAAGCACTTTATGTAAGTGGAACCATACACTATTTGTCTTTATGTGCCTGGCTTATTTCATTTAACATAGCGTCATTGAGGTTCATCCTTTTTGTAAGATATGTCATAATTTCCCTCCTTTGTAAGGCTAAATAATACTCCATTCTATTTCTATACTATGTTTTGCTTATTTATTCATCCATCAATGAACAATTTGTTGCTTCCACATTTTAGCTATTGCAAATGATGCTGCTATGAACAAGGATGTACAAATATCTCTTCAGGACTCTGTTTTCATTTCTTGGTGGAATTGCTGGATCATATGGTAATTACATATTTAATTGAGAAGCCATCATACTCTTTCACACAGAGGGTGTACCATTTTACATCCCAACCAACAGTACACAAGAGTTCTAATTTCTCCACATCCTCACCAACACTTGTGTGTGTGTGTGTGTGTGTGTGTGTGTTTCAGTAACAGCCATTCTAATGGGTGTGAGAGGTGGTATCTTGTGGTTTTGACATGCATTTCCCTAATGATTAGTGACATCATGTTCTTGTGCCTATTGGCTATTTGTATATATTCTTTGGAGGAATTTCTATTAAAGTCTTTGCCCAGATCTGAATCAAGTGGGTTGGGGTTTCTTGTTGTTCAGTTTTAAGAGTTCTGTATATATTCAGAGAATTCATTCATTATCAGATAAATGATTTGCAAATATTTTCTCCCATTCTGAAGATTGTCTTTTCACTCTATTAATATTATATTTGATGCACAAACTTTTTAACTTTATTTTTAAGGATAATTTTAAACTATGTATGACAAGTTATGAATTGTGATGAGAATTAATGAAACAGACTATATTTTGATCCTGCACCTCAGTTCATATGAATATGTTAAATGTACGTATATTTTTTATAAGGCACACCTCCCAGGCTTAAGTCAAAGAGATAGGCACTTAAAGTCAAGAAATTGATTCACAAACACCTTCCATCAATGTTCACCAATAACTTCTAATCTCAAATACTTACAAAAATGTCAATTTATTAAAACTCCTGTGTCATGAACTTTCTTCCATTCTAAAAACAAGACAACAACGTCACCAAGATTTAAATTGTTAATAACAATAAAAATAAACCACATAGCTAGGACTGAGAGTGAGAAGCTTGGAGCCTTGACCACCCAGACATTGGTCACTGGGCCACTGTGGTTGCTACCAGTCCAAACACAAATGACAGAACCATCCTTGCCTTCCCTATTTTTACAGACACTTAAGTGTCTTCCTTCAGTAGACTTAGCCCACTCAGATCATGAGCAAATAAATAAGTAGTAGATACTATTGGTTATCTACCCAGTTTTTATTTTCCCTTTATTCTTTGCTAGAAAATTCCCTATTCTGTTCATGCTGGTCATGATCCTAGACCTGGACAATTACTTTGATTGTTCTATGCCAACAATGAGACCTCCTTTCCCTTTTCCTAGCTGTTAGTCTAGGAACATGTGGCCAATGAGATTTAAGAGAAATTCTGATTCTGGGTTTTAGATTTGCCTCCTTAATGAAAGAGCGAGCGATGGGAGTAGAAAGCCCTTTTTCCTCCCCTATACCCCCACCTTCCATGATATAATACTTTAAGCTTCTGCAGCCATTTCCAATCACATAGAAACATCAAAAACATGCTTAGGATAGCAATATAACAAAAATTGGAAACTCATGGACCTTTTATGACATCTCTGGAATGCTATGTCAACACTGGACTTCTTACTTCAAAAGTGTCTGTTATATTTAACCATTAATTGACCTTAATTTGCAGTTAAAAGCAATCCTAACACAGTTTATAAGATGCCTAGTATATATTAGGCACTCATCATATTTTAATTTTAGAATAAATTAATAGGCAGTCAAATGATCACCAGCCTCAGACGCCCATTATAAAGCCTAAATTTAACCTAGCTGAAAAGTGTGCTTGGCATGGGTACCTACATCCCAAAGTCCTGCATACTTCACCGAACACTACTTTACTCACTATCCATATCTGGGTGTCAAGTTGTTTTCTTGATTTGCATCCCAAAGTGGTCTTCTTGATTTGTGTGCCTTGACACCCAGGCGGCTGAGTTTCTGCAACATCTTGCTTCCTACCTTCCAACCCTGCGGGGCTAGACAGTCTTCATCAGAACAATTTTAACTCCTCTGGGCATTGCTGTGAACCACTGGTCACCATATCTTCTTTTCTTGCTTCTTCTAATGCCCTTGAGAACAGCCAGGTTGGAATGGAATGAACAGGAGCCTGGCAGGGTAAGAGAAATGGAAAAGGAACACAGGCCTGAATAATCCATCAGCTGGCTAATCCATCTCTGAATAATTCATAAACTGACTAATCCAACCCTATCATCCTGCCTATACATCTAGGAAAACAAAAAGGAGCCTTCAGGCAGCTAGCCTTTTAGCTTCTTCCAATGAGCTCCAATATCTCGGGGCAAAGCCAAGAATTGTTCCTGCCACCACCACATCCACGGGGCTTGCAAGGGACAGCTATTCAGTTATATGTTCTCTGTGGTTTTACTAGCACCACAGTAAAATACTTCAGGCAGAGAAAACAAAACATCAAAGAATTCAAAGGAAATGAGATAATCAGAATCAAGTCTCCAGCGTTCCCAGGAAGAGCATCTTAATGGTTAAGTAAAAACGACACAAAAACAGCACGCTTGAAAATCTGATTCTACACCTCTCTTCCTTCTTAAGGACAAAAGTACACAGTTCTCCATCCCCTTTATGAACTCACTTGATAAAGATCCCAGATCATTCAAAAGGGAAGGCAGACTGTACCTCTTTATTAACCTGGCATGGAGGAATGGCTAAATACCAGTGTTATCCATTATCAATACACTGCCAGTCTTTGACATAGGGAGTCCGTGCTTTAGGGGAGAAATTGTTTAATCCACAGAATATTCCCCAGCAGCTATTATGGGACAGCTGTAATATAGAGAGATTTTTTTTTTTAAGTTGATGAAATTGGAAATCAGGTAGCCAATGTCTACATCTGAACTTTGTTGAGGAAGATTGCTGTCATTACACATCACTATTTGTTGAGTTATAAAAATCCAGAGATGTTTTCCCCACTTGAGTGAAAAGGAAAACTACAGTGGAATGAAAGCAGATAACTGCCATTAGCTAGCTTGGCAGTGGTAGAGTCTTTCATTCTCCACACCTTCTATCTTTTGCTGAGTTCACCTCTATGCTGGTGCTGTTCTGCGCATAGGGACTCATAGGAGAAACAGGCAAAGCTTCTGTCCACGAGAGTTCACAGATTCTGCTACAGAATCATTCATCTAGAAATCTTGAATTAATCATACTGGATACTAACTAACATTCTGGATTTGCCTTAATGTAACCACATATAATTCCATATACTGTTGCAGCCAGAGGAAACCTTAGGGACTGCCAGGAAAGGAGAAGAGATAACGGAAAGTTCCAAAGGCTCATCAACCAATTTGTTCATCTCTGAATAATTAAGAAACTGGCTACTCCAATGTAGCACCTCCAAACTAGAACCTGGCACACAGTAGAGATGTTCAATAACATTCGTTAAATGGATAAATGAACACTCTATACATACAAATATATAAAAAGGCAAATCCATCTCTGAGAGGTGAGAAATCAGACGCAGATATGAAGTGTCCCAATCTCTAGTTCATTACTTTGCCATGCAACATGCCATACAAACGAAAATAAAATCTTTTATGATTGATCTAGACCTTCTTTGTCATTCACACTTTAAGGTTCTTGTTATCATGCTTTGACCTGCTTCATAAATTTTAATAGAGTATTTTTTAAAGTAAATATTTTGTTGACTTACAGCATGCAGACAGAAAAGTGCACGAACTATAAGGGTGCAGCTCAAAGTGTTTTTACCATGTAATCATACCTGGTTAACCACCATCAAGATTAAGAAATAGAGATTACTAGCACTCAGATGCCTCCCTATGCCTCTACCTTTACCGACCGCCACACCATGCACACACAAAGTGCTATTCTGACTTTTATCATGGTAGATTACTTTGGCCTGTTTTTAAATTTTTATTTAGGTAAATTATTAACTGTGCTTTCTTGCATTTGGTTTCTTTTACTTCAATTTCTATTTATGAGATTCATTCCTATGACTGCGTATATTTGTTACTGTAGAATATTCCATCATATGCGTACACACACTTTCACATGCATGCATACATCACAATTTATTCATTCATTGTACCATTGAGGGACATTGGAGTTTGCTGCTATAAATATTCTAGTTCATATCTCTAGGCGCAGACATGTACCCATTTTTCCTTGATATATATACTGGGAAGTAAAAATGTTGGCCACAAGTGAATGTTAAACTTGATTAAAAATTGCCAGTTTTCCAAAGTGGTTTCAGTAATTTACATATCCATTAGCAGTGAATGAGAGTTCCAATTGTCCTTGCGAATATTTTCATTGTCAGTTCTTGTTTTGTTTTGTTTTGTTTTTATCCATGTGGATGGATATGTGGTATCTCACTGGTTTTAATTTGCTTTACCTGATGACAAATTAATGTTGAGCACCCGACCATTTAGATAATTTTTTATTAAGTATGTTCAAATCTTTTGTCATTTTAAAATTAGGTTATGCTACCTTTTTATTGATATATAGGATTTTAAATATACTTGGGTATGATTCTTTGCCTTATTTTGCATTGCAAATTTGCATTACCTTTGACCTTCGTAGTATGTCTTCTAATGAGCAGAAATTCTTCATTTAAAGAAGTCTAGTGTATCAGTCTTTTTCTTTATGGTTAGTTCTCTTTGCAACCTGTTTAAGAGAGCTTTGTCTACCCTAATTTCATGAACATACTGTCCTACATTATCTTCTAGAACTGTGTCATTCACTATTGTTGCCAGTAGCCACATGGGACTATTTAAATTTAGGTTAATAAAAATTAAATACAACTTAAATCTAACTTTTTCAGTTGCACAAGCTATATTTCAAGTGGTCCATAGCAGTATGTGGCCAGTGGCTGATGACAGTGATGTTTCCACCATTTCAACTAAATCCAGTGGACAACACTGGTTCTAGAAGCTTTCTTGTTTTAACTATCACATTGGTATCCACAATCCACCTGCATCTAATGTTTTGTATGATGTGAAGTAGGGCCATTAAGTCTTTTGTTGGGCCCATCTATAAGATATTTGACAATCAAGAACATTTGCATGAGACTCCACTGGAGCAAAAAATAAACAAACTTTCATTGTGTTATACCAATGAAATTTTGGTGTCTTTTTTTAGCAGCTAGTGTTGTATATCATAATGAATAAAGTCTATAATGTCACTATTCTATCTGTTCTGGCTTTTCTTAACCTTCAGTTTCAATGCATGCTTTCTTTTGGGCTAGGACTTCTAATTCCTATCCTACTTGTCCTTCCTTTTCAGCAATTCAATTTAGATTGCCTTTGGAACCCCATTTGCAGGCTTCCTTCCCATGTCTGAAGCTTTGAAAATTGCTGCACTTATATTCACACATATAGGATAGGCTATACTTTACTGAGAATATGCTATGTGCAGACTACAGTCAGTCCTCCATATCCATGGATTCTGAATCTGTAGATTCAACCAACTACAAATCAAAAATATTGGGGGAAAAAAAGCATCTCTACTGAACATGCTGAACATGTACAGACTTCTTTTTTCTTTTTGTTATTTCCTTAACAGTACAACAACTATTTGCATAGCATTTACATTGCATTAGTTACAATAAGTAATCTAGAGATTATTTAAAATATACAGGAGGACACATACAGGTTACATAATATTATGCCATTTAATATAAGAGACTTGAGCATCTGTGGATTTTGGTATTGGAGCAAATCTTGGAACCAATCCCCTGAGGACACTCGGTGACAACTGTTCTCTTAACAAATGTCTAACTCTCTGTCACCAGATTTTACAAGAATATTATCTCATACTCCCCTAATCTGATGGGTTCCACAAAATATGGCCCAATAATTGTAACATGTTCATGCTTTCTACAGAGGTTACACGTTTAAAAAGAACAATTCCAAGACATGTCTTTCACAGATACCTCTTTAATTATAACCTGCCATGAACTAAAGAGACACTATCCAGAATTTATAAATGTGGGACTGTATAGAGTGAGAAGTCCTATTTCTCTGTAAGTGGAGCCAAGTCAAATACCTCAAGTAATTGGAGACTGGCCATCACAGCCTATACTAGAGTAGAGTCCTAGGGGCTCTTTGAGATTGGAATATTACATGAAGTTGACACCAGCAGTTGGATCATAAAGGTGAGATAAAGAAGTGCCATTGATCAAACATGGAAACCTAAATCTGTATTTGTGTGTCTTGGGTCAACTTTCCCTAAGCGGACCTTGAGATGAGGATCTGCATACAAGGAATTTATTAAGAAAATGCTCCGGGGAAGCGTAAGAAAGAAGCAGCAGCCAATCAAAGTGACAGTTTCAAGAAGAGTACCATCTTTAGTCTCATCTCACAGGGCAGTTCTAGAGTATAAATTACCCAGTTCATGGCAAGCAAACTGGGCTTTTATGTTCCTATCCTGGTTGATCATTGTTGGTGCAGAAGGAGCAACCAAACGCCAGTACAGGACAAGCTCCTACATGCACAGCCGGCAGTCTGTTCATGTCGGCAAAATGGCTACAGTAACCTGCAGACAAGCCTCCAATGTGAGTCACTCCGAGGTACAGGTTGTTAGAGGCAAAACACACACAGAAGCTGAGGAAGGGGCATCTAGAAATCTGGAAAATATCCGTGGGCTCTGAGAAGAGTAATTTAGTGTCTGCATATCAGCTTCAAGGGGGAAGGTTAATGGTAGGAGACAAAGTCAGAGGTCACGGTGCAGGTGAATTCAGAAATAGCCCATGATCAGGCCAGATAGTCCAGCCTTCCTTTTTACTGGTTGAGCCTGCTGAGCATGGTTGAGTTTGTCTAAGCCACAGGTACAAAACCAGAACAAACTAATTAGGTGGCTTGATCTGATTGACTTTTTTACATAAATTCCCAAGTAATTTTTCTTCTGCATGAGAGTTCTACAATTCAATAACTGCATCATTCATACTTTCATTCTCAAATATTGTCGAATTTTACCATATGTTAGACACTGCCTGAGGAATAAAATGAACAGGCCCAACATGGCTCCTGCCACATGAAGCTTATAATCTAATAGGAAGAAGCTAAAGTGCAGTGAGGTAAAGGAACTTGTCCTACGTGAGAAAGCTAGGAAGAGGCAGACCCATCATCTCAACCCATATCTCCAGACCCTGTACCTGGTTCTCTACATCCAGTTGCCTCCATGAAAGAAGTAAACAATCAAGTCACTCATGGCAATATGTACGGAATAACTACAGTTTCCTTCCTCCCAAAAAAGGCTCTTGTGATGGGGGTAGGGGAAGGAGAAAGATCAAATGAGTTTTACTATCTTATTAACAATTTTGAGAGAGGTGTTGATTTTCATTAAAAAGACAATTACAAAACTGTACAAAAATTAAAAATCAAATTCAATTTTTGTGTAGAGAGCACAGAGCTAAAAAAAAAAAAAAAAAAAACTATCCTTTCTCTTTTATAAACACCTTTCCCAAGTTGTGAAAAGACTCGGTGATAGGTATATAATTTTACTGATCCTTTAGAAGCAGCTGAAATGTGGAAAAACCAGAGAGCTGGCTTAGATTAGATCCCCTGCCTTAGCTTCAGCTGCCTAAATGTGGTCATTTCAAGACAGATTCCCAAAGTTAATTATGTTTTCCTGTAAAATGTAGCATTAATTGTAAGTGTAGAGTATTAAAATGGAATGTATAATACACTATTCAGATGGTTTGTTGTATTTTTTTTCCCAAATAAGTGTACCGCACATGATGTGCCTGTAATGGTATTAATTATTTATCACTCTATGTGGAGAAAATATCAATTATAATAAAGTGTAAAAGGGTTATTAGCTTTTCTGAACAATAAATAAAGTGGAAGTTGTGAGATCAATATGATGAATATATTAAGTTAAAATTCTCTTTTGCCATCACTGTTGATAGGATTTTATGTACCAGTCTCATGAAAGTGTTATAAACATTTAAAAATGAAATATTTTAAATAAAAATAAAATCTATTAAGGAAGGTAATTTTAAATATTTAATGATATAATTAAGTCTTATTAATGTAACATTCTTTATTTTTCAGATTAAAAATTCACAGGATTGTCATCCCTTTCATCTTAATCAGATACCGTGTTTGTGGTAATTATTTGTTATGTATTTTCATTAACATTTGATGAATATTAACTATTTGAAATAGAACAGTTTTTTTTCCTTGTCTGTGATTACTAATATGGGCTACTTCACAGCTACCAGATGGAGAGCCAGAAACAACATAGAGAGATATTACCCCCACTCTACTATTTCAAGGGCAGGGAACAATCCAAGGTTCTTCAAGTTTAACCTCCTACTTCCAACTGTGAAGAACCCATGGCTTTGTCATGCCTGAAAAGGCCCATCTCAGCATCCTATGGGAAGCACAGGGTTTAGAGTGATTTAAAACTGGATTCAACTCACTTCTTGTACTTTTCTCTTTAGTTTTGGAAAATTTGCTAGACCTCCTGAGCCTCTGTTTTTTAATCTATGAAGTGGGAATCACAAGAAATTGTTTGCAGAGTAGCCACATAAGTTAGAGAAAATATATAAAGCTTGGCTCAAAATAAATCCTCAATAAGGAAAAAAACTTAGTATACATCCTCAAGTATTTTAAATGATGGTGTGAAAAGCAATAGAGTAGTTTCTGATTCACATTAGCTGGAGAAATAACAAAGGACAGTAATACTGTATATCCAATAACACAGTTCGTTTCAAAGATCATGCATTAAAAATTAGTGATAACTGTTATGCTTCAAGGGACGCCATTAGGAAAATTAAAAGGCAAGCCACAGGATGAAAGAAATATTTTCAAATTATATCTCTGATAAAATACTTGTATTCAGAATATGTAAAGAACTCTTCAACTCAATAAGAAGACAAAACTCAGATTTTAAAAATGGGCAAATTATTTGAATACAGGTTTCCACCAAGAAAATATACAAATGGCCAATACGCATGTAAAAACATGCACAACATAATTAGTCATTAGGCAAATGCTAATTAAAAGCATAATGAATTATTTACATTCCCACTACTCATCAACTAAAATAGTATAATCAAAAAAAAAAAACAATGCTAGGTACTGATGGGGATGCGGAGAAATTGGAAACCTCAGATATTGATAGAGGAAATGTAAAATGGAAAACAATTTGGCAGTTTATTACAAGGTTAAGCATAAACTAACCATATGACACAGCAATTCCACTCTGAGGATTCTACTCAAGAGAAAGCTGTTTACCTGTCCTTTACAATGCCAGCACCTGTCATCCTACCATTAATGTTTTTCACATCTATTCACTCCTAGTTTCCTGTAACCCCTGAGAAAGAAGTTAAAGGAAATGGGTGAAGGTACATGCTAATCACAAATAAGAAGGCTTCCATGAAAAGCTAAGACTTACAGTTTCAGCCATCAGCAAATTTATTTCCAATTTTTTCTCTTTTCATATGTCAAATATATTTAAGGATTAAATATCAAAAATTTTCTTTTTGACATCTAGGATGTACTGTCAATGTCTCATATCTAAGAGAGTACACAGTGAACTGACTCAACAACATTTATAGAACACCATGACACTATACAGAAACCAATTAAGCATGGACCATACCCTTCAGGATAGCCGAAAGTCACGGACTGACACTCGAGCTAGCTGCGTGTTTAACTTTTGGCAAACTTGACATTTAAACCACAATGGTTTAGTGCCATAAACTTTCCTAGGTACCTTAACTTTCATAATTTCACACTAAGAAAAATTGTATAGGTAAAGCTATTTAGTTGCCTTGCACTTTAGTTTACTTGTAGGAAAAACACATGCCAGAAACTTCAGTGTTCAACCAAGTGGCCTTGATTGTTTGAGGTTTGCCATCAGAACTTGTCTAAGTTCCATTAATGAGTTAATGTGTGTAAGAAAAACGTGCACGCATGTATACAAATGCAATCTTCTTTTTGAGAGGAGAGGAAAGATAGGTGTAGTCTTGACATCAACACCCTTGCACTACATTTATCACAGCTTTCCAAGAAATTTTGCACTGAATGAAATTTACAGCAGAGCCCTAAAATGAAAACTTGGTTCAGGGGATTTATGAGAGAATGAGAGAATGACAGAGTAGCTAATACTTCCTGATACCAATAGAGATGGTGTACCGAGGGAGTACAGAAGGTGATAAATGCTATCTAGATAAAAAAGAAAGAAATGTTAAGATTGCCTGTATCATCTTTGAAATGTTGCAATGGTATAATTCTCTATGTGTAATTAGAATTCTACTAATAATTCTACTAATAGCCTCTGTATCACAAGATATTTCTACCCCCTGTGATGCTGTAAAAGACCTCATGGGAGGAGAGCATAACGATATGGTGAGGGAGAGAAAGAATAGCAATCGACTGTAAAAGTAGACAAACAAACTACATCCAACCAATACTGTTTACACAAAACACAGTGGCATTGGGTCGTTTATTTTGAAGACTTGGTTTTGTCTCCTTTTTAATTATGAAGGATAAAATAAAATTGAGTGACTGAGAGGAATAAATAGATAATGAAGTATCAAGGGTTTTTATATAGAAGCTCCTTATTAAAATGACTGTCTCCTTCAACTGTTTAATCTAATTTCTGCAAGGCAGGTTTTCACTTGTTCGGCTCATATAAATGCACAGGTATTACAGGTATTATTAAGACACTGTGTAGTTCACACCCAGAGCTTGAAGAACTACTTTAACCCCTTAAATGCTCAATGAAGCAACTAATTCACTACTGGTCTTCTACTCTTTCTGTTCCCTCCCCTCCATGAATGCTTACAATAGCAACTGACTTCTAGAACGTGTTTTAACACCGTATATATTCAGACTTACGTGTAATATCCACCATGTACTATAAAATTCCAGTCAATAACATACCTTTATTTATCACCTCTATCCAGTGTCTTCATCTAGGTATTAGGAAATATGTGAAAGTTAATTCAAAGTGTATCCTCAGGATGCTTGGAGCCATAGATCTATAACGAGAAAACTTATCTCACACACTTCCTTAGTAGCTCAAGTTACCATACAACTTAATGTACCAGGACATTTCTGAGAATAAAAGGAGGCACTATTAATCATACAAGGACAACAAGCATAAACTAGGAATGTCCTAGTCAAACCTGGGTAAATGATCATCCTAGTTATGGGTGTACAAACCATAAAAGCTATAAAGGTTTAGAGAACAGAAACTTTCCCATTGTCTAATAGGAAGCCCCATTTCCAATCTTGATGTCTTTTTTATATATGATTGCTGAAACAAAAGGTATTCAGATGGAGTCCTCTGTTCAATGCACACGGATTGCAAGTGTGGTTACACTTTTTGTACAGGACCATAGTGTGAGGACCAGGTACACAGGTGTAGTCTGGAGCTCAGACAATTTTTACTGTCTTCCACGAGTACTCTGTTTTTCCTCATCTCATGTTACTCCTATTCCAGCCATGTCTATCCTCGACGTTTTCCTCAAGGCCCAAATCAGATACTTCCTCTTATACAAGCATCTACGTGTTAGGTAGAATCACCCTCCCCACACACACTGCTGGATCTGTTTCTTCACTTGTTGGTTTCATCCATTTCCATCTTTGAGTACATATGGACATATCACTCATCCTAAACTTCTGGTTTGATGATATAGTAGCCAACCTCCAGGATGTCTCCAGTGATTCTCACCTTCTGATATGAATAACTTTAATGTAGTTTTCTCCTTCCCCTACCTACCAGATACACAATAATAGGGCTGATGTGTATAACTAATGAAGTTTTGTCAAAATGACAGTGTGATTTTTTTTTTTTTTTTTTTGAGACAGAGTCTCACTCTGTCGCCCAGGCTGGAGTGCAGTGGCGTAATCTCAGCTCACTGCAACCTCCACCTCCCAGGCTCAAGCAATTCTCCTGCCTCAGCCTCCGGAGTGGCTGAGACTACAGGCACACGCCACCACGCCTGGCTGATTTATTGTATTTTTAGTAGAGACTGGCTTTCACCATGTTGGCCAGGCTTGTCTAGAATTCCTGACCTCAGGTGATCTGGCTGCCTTGGCCTCCCAAAGTGCTGGATTACAAGTGTGAGCCACCACGCCCAACCCAGAGTATGATTTCTGATGCTACTTCATAAAGGGCATTGAGGCTCCCTTCCTGCTCTCTGTTGGCTCTGGGAGAAGCCAGTTTCCATATCATGAGGACAATTAAGCACCCCTGTTCAGAGATCATGTGGCTTCGTGATGAGACTTCCGGCCAATAAACAGCACTAATTTCTCAGGAGTATCGTGAACCACCTTAGAAGTGGGTCTTCTAGCCTCGGTTGAGCTTACAGATGACTGCAGAAAGTCTGACTGAAAACTCATGAGACCCTGAGCCAGAAGTACCAACAGCAATGTGGATCCTGAATTTCTGACCCACTGACCCATAGAAACTGTGAGATAATAAATGCATACTTGAGCCACTGAGTTTTGGGGTAACTAATTATGCAGCAATAGATAATATGATAAAAGCCAAAATGTTTAATTTTCCCAGTACTTAGTATGGTCTCCAGCACAGAACAAGGACACTATAAATATTTCTTGGATTGAAATGAGTTAAATTGAATTATGCTGTAAGACTGAGCACTGAGTTTACACATGATCATGCCTCTGAGGAAAGTAGGTACATTTCTGACCTGATGGGCAAGCTTTCAGGAACAATTCGCTCATGTAGGAATAGGTAAGAGTAATTAATAATATCTAAGATTTTTTGAACAGTTGTACAAAGCATTATGCTTCCAATGTATTAATCTCACTTTATCTGCATGAAATTCCTTTGAGTTAGATATTATTGTTTTTATGTGATAGACAAGGGCATTGAGACAAAATAAGTTAGGTGCCTTGCCGTGACCACCTAGCCTAGCAAATAGTGGGACTAAGAGTTGAACAAATTGATTCAAAGGATTATCCTCTTTACCATTACATAATCTTGCCTATCAAAAAAAAGTCAGATGTTCAGAGTGTCCTTAGTGACAATCTCAGAATAGTCTCCTTTTTTTTATTTCAATAGTTTTTAGGGAACAGGTGGTGTTTAGTCGTGTGAATAAGCTCTTTATGGTGATTTCTGAGATTTTGGTGCACTCATCACCCAACCAGTGTACACTGCACCCGATGTAATCTTTCATCCCTCCCCTCCCGCCCTTCCCCCTGGGTCCCAAAAGTCCATTGTGTTATTCTTATGCCTTTGCATCCTCATAGCTTTGCTCTCACTTATGAGTGAGAACATACAATGTTTGGTTTTCCATTCCTGAATTACTTCACTTAGAATAATGATCTCCAACTCAATCCAGGTTGCTGCAATGCCATTATTTCATTCCTATGCTGAGTAGTATTCTATGGTATATATAGATCACATGTTCTTTGTCCACTCATTGATTGATGGGCATTTGGGCTGATTCCATATTTTTGCATGAATTATGCTGCTATAAACATGCATGTGCAAGTGTCTTTTTCATATAATAACTTATTTTTCTCTGTGTAGATACCCAGTAGTAGGATTGCTGGATCAAATGGTGGTTCTATTTTTAGCTCTTTAAGGAATCTCCACACTGTTTTCCATAGTGGTTGTACTAGTTTACATTCCCACCAGCAGTGTAAAAGTATTCCCTTTTCACCATGCCAACATCCTTTTTTTATTACTATTTTTTAAAATTATGGACATACTTGCAGGAGTAATGTGGTATCACATTATGATTTTGATTTGCATTTCCTTAACAATTAGTGATGTTGAGCATTTTTTCATATGTTTGACCATCTGTATATCTTCTTTTAAGAACTGTCCGTTCATGTCCTTAGCCCACTTTTTGATGGAATTCTTTGATTTTCTCTTCCTGATTTGTTTGAGTTACTTGTAGATTCTGCATATTAGTCCTTTGTTGGATCCACAGTTTCTGAAAACTTTCTCCCACCCTGTGGGTTGTCTGTTTACTCTTCTGATGATTTGTTTTGTTATACAGAAGCTTTTTAGTTTAATTAAATCCCTTCTATTTATCTTTGCTTTTGTTGCACTTGTTTTTGGGTTCTTGGTCATGAACGTTTTGCCTAAGCCATTGTCTAGCAGTTTTTCCAATGTTATCTTCTAGAATTGTTACTGTTTCAGGTACTAGATTTAAGTCCTTGATCCATCTTGAGCTGATTTTTGTATAAGGTGAGAGTTGTTTCATTCTTCTACATGTGGCTCACCAACTATCCCAGCACCATTTGTTGAATAGGGTGTCCTTTCCCCACTTTTATGTTTTTGTTTGCTTTGTCAAAGATTGGTTGGCTGTAAGTATTTGGCTTTATTTCTGGTTTCTCTATTCTTTTCCATTGGTCTATTTGCCTATTTTTACACTGGTGCCATGCTGTTTTGGTGACTATCACCTTGTAGTATAGTTTGAAGTTGGGTAGTGTGATGCCTCCAGATTTGTTCTTTTCGCTTAGTCTTGCTTTGGCTATGTGGGCTCTTTTTTGGTTTCACATGATTTTGGATTATTTTTTCTAGTTCTGTGGAGAATTATGATGGTATTTTAATGGGAATTGCATTGAATTTGTAGATTGCTTTTGGAAGTAGGGTCATTTTCTCAATATTGATTCTACCCATTCATAAACACGGGATGTGTTTCCATTTGTTTGTGTCGCCTATGATTTCTTTCAGCAGTGTTTTGTAGTTTTTCTTGTAGAGGTCTTTCATTTTCTTGGTTAGGTGTATTCCTAAGTATTTTATTTATTTATTTATTTTTTTTTCTGAAGCTATTGTAAAAGGGATTGAGTTCTTGATTTCATTCTCAGCTTAGCTATTGTTGGTATATAGCGGTGTTACCAGTCTGTGTACATTGATTTCGTATCCAGAAACTTTACTGATTTTATTTATCAAATCTAGGAGCTTTTCAGATTAGTCTTTAGGGTTTTCTAGATATACGTTCTTATCATCAGTGAACAGCAACAGTTTAACTTCCTCTTTACCAATTAGAATGCCCTTTATTTCTTTCTCTTGTCTGATTGCTAGGGCTAGGACTTTTAGTACTATGTTGAATAGAAGTGGTGAAAGTGGGCATCCTTACAAGTTCCAGTTCTCAGGTAGAATACTTTCAACTTTTCCCCACTTCACACAATGTTGGCTGTTTATTTGTCATAGATGGCTTTTATTACCTTAAGGTATGTCCCTTCTATGTGATTTTGCTGAGGGTTTTAATCATAAAAGGATGCTAGACGATGTCAAATGCTTTTTCTGTGTCTAATGAGATGATCATGTGATTTTTGTTTTTAATTCTGTTTATGTGGTGTATCACATTTATTAACTCACATATGTTAAACCATCCCTGTGTCCATGGGATGAAACCCACTTGATCATGGTGGATTATCTTTTTGATATGCTGTTGGATTCAGTTCACTATATTTTGTTGAGGATTTTTGCATCTATGTCCATCAGGGATTATTAGTTTGTAGTTTTCTTTCTCGGAATAGTCTTTCTTAACTTTTTGAGAGTTGTTGATAATCCAAACTCTAGACAAGGTGTTCTCAAATGTGGCACTGCAGCATCAGCATTATCTAGTTCTTAGAGGTGCACTCAAGCCCATCCGGGACCTACTGAATCAGACTGACTGAGGAGACCCAGCAATCTGTGATTTAGCCAGATCTCCATGTGACTCATACAGGCTCAAGTTTGAGAATCACTGGTCTAGACTGCCTACATTTCAAGGGCGGTTTGACCAGAATAGATAGGGAACAGATATACAGCCACTGAGCCTGATTCTAAATTCCAACGTTGGCCCTTCCCCAGCTAGATACCGCCTCCCTAAGTCAGTCATTTAACCCTTAACAAGCTGAGTAACTGAGCTGCTAAACACGTGGGCAACTCCCGAAAGTTGGCAGGATACCACTGAGAAAGATATGCAAATAGGGGGTTTATGCAGGCTTTGATAACACTTTCAATATTCCTTCTTGAATTAGCAAAGTCTTTGAGTAGGTAAGGGACTGTACCTAGCCCTGGGAATTCCCCAGGGAGCGATAGGATCCTTGGAAAATCCAAATCTTAGTCTGATGGAGTTGCTGAAGAGTTTATTCTCAAAGGTTTAGTCCAAAGAACACTCAGCCTACAAACACAGACATGCATGCATGTGCATGTGTGCATACAGACACCCCACTAAAATCCAACCCTTTTGTTATAGAAATTCTAACACACCTCTGACTTCACAGGGAAATTGCTCTTTTTATTTGAATAATAATAGTAATTAATATAATAATAACAAGTATACTTTACTTAATGGATGGTCACCTGAAACTCTTGGTTTGAATTATGTTTGTAACATGGAAAATTATTACTTTTGAATGCTTAATAAAGTCATGGTGAAATTAGGTAAGCTTTCTGTCTCTTTCCACACCTTCACATAGCTATGGTTTTGTGTTTTTCTTCTCAGGTTATCATGAATAGCACACTCTTCTGCCTTATTTTTTAATGTGCAAAAGAATAAAAATGGGAAACATTTCCATATGAATTTAAAGGCTAGAAATTATCAACACAAATTTCAGAAAATACAAGGTTTTGCCTACACTGTACACACATTATTCTTTTGTTACTATTTGAATACTTAAAAGTACAGTATAAGCCTTAAATATTTAAGCATTATGACAATATTTCAGTAACAAACACACCATCATGCTCCACTAAGAAACTTCAGCGAAAAGCCCAGTGTTATTTGTTTTGCTTTTATTTATACTTAGCAAAATCAGAAAAGATGAAACTCAAGTCACATTGGAAATCTGGTGACAATTCATTAAGAAATGTCATCTTACCTAGAAAAGAGAATGAAGCTACTTCTAAGGCTGACTCTTAAGAGTCACTGGAGTTGGCATTGTAAAAGTACACTAAGAAATGTACTTTAACTGGGTGCGTCTAGGCCTTTAAGGACCATAGGAATTGCCTGAGAGATCTTGTTAAAATGCAGATCTTCATTCAGTAGATTTGGGGCAGGGCCTGAGATTTTGCACTGCTAACCAGCTCCCAGATGATGCTGATGATCCTGGGCCCTGGACCACACTTTGAGTAGCAGGACTCAATTCTGGCTCTCCAACGGCAGACATTTCCCCAGAACAAACCTGACAATGAGAAGGACCACTGCCAAAATTATATCCTGATTGTTGAAAGCCAAAGTAAAAAGATCATTCCATTGTATTAATCATTATAATTTAAAAAGTTGATATAATGTCTTCCTTTCCTGAGGTAAGATCCCCAGGCAGTGCACCTGAGTTTATTTTCTGTGTAATCGTGGGTAAGATTCTCAGCTCTTGGAGCCTCAACCATTTAACTAATATTTAGTGGAATCCTCCCAGGTCTCAAGCACTGCACTATACCCTAGAGATAAAATGGTGGACTCACAATCTGGAGAAGACACACATGGAAACGGGTGATTTCAGAGATTCTGATAAGGACTATAAGAGTAATAGGGCCAGGTGCATTGGTTCACGACTGTAATCCCAGCACTTTGGGAGACCCAGGCGGGTGGATCACCTGAGGTGAGGAGTTTGAGACCAGCCTGGCCAACATGGTGAAACCCCATCTCTACTAAAAATACAAAAATTAGCCAGGCATGGTGGTGCGTACCTGTAATCCCAGTTATTCTGGAGGCTGAGGCAGGAGAATCGCTTGAACCCGGGAGGGGGAGGTTGAGGTGCACTGAGATTATACCACTGAACTCCAGCCTGGCTGACAGAGCAAGACTCCTTCTGAAAAATAAAAAATAAAAAAGAGGAATAGGCCCAGGAGATCACGGGATCCCAGAAGGAACTGCCAAACAAACTGACACCCGTATGACAGATATGAATTAGCCAAATGAAGGGAAACGTTCCTGGTATGGCTACTGTTTCAACAGTGGCCCACAATACAGGATGAATCTCTGTGTCCACAGCCTTTTGCAATGTGATGTTCTGATCTTCCTAGCATGAGATACATCTACTTCTCCTTTGACTCTCAGCTGCCTTTGTGACTTGCTGTGATGAATAGGAAGTAGAAGTGATGCCTGGAAATTCTAGAGCCTAGGCCTTAAACGCCTTGTAGCCTCCATTCCCACCTTCTTAGAATATAATTGTCATGTAAAGAAGCTTGAGCTTGATGCTTGAATGATGAGAAACCATGTGGAGAGAGATGTCCCAGCTTTCTAGCCATCTTTGCCAAGAGCCCAGATGTGGGTGAGGCCATATTAAAACCTCCATCTCCCGCTGGTCCACCAGACAAGTGCATCTGTGTGAGTGTTCCCAGGCAAGAGAGGCCCTGCCCCTAACTTCTTCTTTCCCCATTCTTCATGTCCCTTACTAACTGTGTCTGCCACCCTAGCTTATCCAGATTTTGCTGGAGAGGGTAACATCTCTGGCAAGGAAGAGATGATGTTTGCAATAGCAAGAAAAAGGTGAAAGTGTCAAAGCAGTAGATTTTGAACGTTCCACCAGGGTACCTGCCACTGGCATATTTTTTTTCTTTTCATTTCTCATGAGATGAGTTTTCTGGAAGAAAAGACTATGACCTGAAAGATCTCTTAAATCTTTATCCTCCATGATATATCCCTGGTTTGTCAATTAATAAATTTACCACTGTGGTCAGTGACTGTGTTCTGGAGGATTTAAACTACCTCTTTGGAATGGAAAAAATGTTTCCAGTTCTCCATGAATGCCTGGGGAGGTGTTGTAGAGTTGAAGACAGTGTAACGGAGCTCTGAAAAGTTTAGGAGTTGCTTTTCTGAGAAACTTTGCAAAAATATAAACGTTATTTTAAAATGTCTTCAAGAGTTGAGGAAGGTATGAAGATCAGTGGAACCAAAAGCTAGGTTATCTTATCCCATCCTTGACTTAGGAGACAATTTAGCCCCTATCCCATAAGATACAATGTAAGACACATACTGTTGGCTTTTGCTGATCAGCATAATCCCATCACTGTCTATTAGAACAATCTGACTCTCTCTGGAAACTATTTTTACCAGGGCACAAATATCTCAAGCCTCATGCCCAACCCTCAGAGCAACTTTCCTTGTCCCAGCACAACTGCTAACCTGGAAAATGTCACCAAAAGAAAGTGCCCTCCCAGCAGGTTATCTGTATTCTCCTGAGGTTGCATAAAATGCAGCTGATGGGTTTAACTAAAATTACCTCAGAGAAAAATCTCAATTTCCCTGCCAACAAGAAACATTATGTGAGACCAGTGGTATTAGAGTTTGAAATTCAAGAGGAGAATCCTTTGCAGTCTGGAACATTCTATATAGATAAGCTTCCTCTTTGGGGGAAATGCTTGGCCTGGAGCCTCCTGGGGGATTGACAGGTCTACTCCGTGTCACATTTATAAGTAAGAGCTATATGGTCAAAAGGAAAACAGGGAGAGACTTATGAGAGAAAATTATGTAACAAAAAAATACTTTCAAAGGTTTTGTGGAGGAAGGCGTGGTTTGGGTGATGGAGAAGAGTAAAGTGTATGTTAGAGAGTATAGTTTTTTATAGGCTGAATTTATGTACACCGGTATTAAGTTTCTTTCTAATGAGCTAAAAGGACCTTCCACTTTTTCCTGAGTAGATTTCTATTCAAGTCCATGCTTGGTAAGAAAGTGCTAACCTCATAGTCCTGACATACTGATATGTTGCATGACTGTGAGGTATGTCTCAAGTAATTTTCTACTGATGCTAAAGTATGAAAATGTGAGGTTGGGTGATTTTTAATATATATATATTAAACAGATTTAACATAATTCTATGAATTAAGCCCAAGTAGAATTATAGGTAAGGATTGGGATTAAAGACAGTATAGAACACAAAGAAGGGAGTATATCACTATTCCTGAGCCACACATCGTGTATATCACGTAAGGAAAAGATTAGAAACTTTTGGTCTGGTTCTAATATATGCCACCTACCTTTTCCCAGATCCCCAACCTTAAGTGCAAATCAATTGATTCTCTTCCTACTATAGGAGCACATTGATCCACACTTCCAACGGTCCCTAGAGATCAGTGTGTCACATGCCACTACAATAATTAGTACCAACAACTGAGAGTAAAGCAGTGAAAAACTTTAATAATAACAGTAACTAATACGTAAACCACACAAATCTCAAAATTGGCTTTTCATTCACACAACTGTCCAAGGCTGGTGTTCAGCTGGTCTTCTACTCTGATTCAGGGCTCCAAGCTCCTTTCCTCTTGAGGGTTACACTGTCTTCAATACAAGGGCCTACAGAAGGAAAAAGAGAAAGTGAAGAAGGCACACCCATCCTTAACTATATCATTGACACACATAATTTCCATTGCCATTCTACTCAGAAGAATTAGTCACACAGTCACATCTAAATACACAGCAAGCTGGGAAATAGAGACCCTGGCCAGGAAGCCAGCAGAAACAACTCTACACTACAGATGAGAAACATAAATATTTGTGAGCCCTACTCCATCTCTACTACATGGGAAGGGAAGTCACCAGGCAATATTTTTTCCAGCTCTCCTGAAAGTAACAGAACCATGGTAAGATTTAAGCCAATTAGATGAACTCAACCAGTATTTTGAATCTGGACCTGGCGGATTAAGGAAGAAGGAAGGAGGGGGAATTATTTCCGCCTACAGTGAAAGTGGCATCAACATACATAATGCCAATGTCTGCAGCCAGGGTCTATTGCCGATGTTATCAAAAGCAGGTGCTGTGGCAATACACACCTAGATGTGTTCTCATGATGCTGCGTCAAGGGAATTATTTGGGCAATCTTTCTGATTCCAGATGCCCTTAGAATCCACTTGTTTAAAAAGCTTAGTTTTCCACCCTTCCCGGAAATTCTATGAGCTATCCTGTTTTCAATCAGGAAATTCCTTGTCTACTTGTATCAGTAAGTGTCAGTTTCTGTTGCTTGCAGCTAAAAATCCTGACAGATATAATAATGAATGATGCCATGCTGAGCGGTGGTGGTATAGAAAGATGGAATATTTATTAAAATAGTGATGTTGGTTTATTAGGCATCTCTTAAGTGACGTTAGTGAAATTCCAATTAAAATAACCTCCAAAAACTTTTCAAGAAATTTGCAGCATTGTTAGAACAAGTGCCAAGACTTCCAAGGTGACTGTATTGAAGGAGATGATGTTGCTTGGATTGACACATAAAAGGTGACACTTTGTGATGATTTTTAAAACAATTTGTAGCACATAATGATGGATGATTTAACCTATACGAATGAGGCATATTACACTATGGTTTATGCTGGTTTAAGAATTCTCAGCAATGTAACCAGTGTATCAATATATGTATATATAGCTTTATAGATATTCAAGTTTTTATGTTATTACCTTTTCCGATACTTTATATCTTGCCTTTATAGATAAATAAGGCTATATGACTGCAAGAAGTACATATCACTCACGGAATATTTCCAAATGGTTTTCATTTTCACCTCGGTGTAGTAGATAATTTATCTGCTGACAATGAAGATAAAGTGTCCTCTCTTCCATGAAGGTTTTTTGTTTGTTTTGTTTTGTTTTTTGCTTAAAACATCACCGACATAATATTTTTTCTAAACCTATAGTTAATGGTTAGAAGGTTCAAACCTGTTTTTGAAATCCATCTCTACCCTCACACACAGTGGTGTGACCTTGGGCAAGTTACTTGTCCTTTCCAGCTTCAGATTTCACCCCATGAGAACGGGTTAGTGGGAGAGTGGAGAATTAGATGTAAGTTATCATCAAGGTTTAGCTTTCTTTTGTTTGAAGCTGATTATATATTTTAAATAATTAAACAATGATATAAGTTAATTTGTTGCACAAGTATCCCTTATAAGAATGAATCATGAATTAAGGATTATGAGACATCCACTTTTGTGCACCTTAGCCATCTCTCCTACAAAAATACAGAGTGAAAACCTAACAAACCCGTGAAAAATGTTGTCAAGTAACCAAGCTAAATCAGTCACCTGTCTTCCTGAAAAATACTGAAGAATCATTGGCTTAGAAAATTAATTCACTAAACAGAGTTCTCATTTTTGCTATTTATACTGATGTATAATAAAGAGTCCATTTCCCACTCCAGATATAAAGAGATCAACTAAGCACAAAAGGTAGTGACTTCATATTTGCTTGTTTAGTTTAGCAATGCATCGTCCATTGCAAAGCAAACATTATTTAGAGGCTTCAATTTACTATTTGAAGTGGAAATAGAATGGATGGTGTTAATTGAAGTATCTGAGTTGTCATTTTATGAATATTTTAGTTCCATTATATATTACTCACTTGTTCAGATATGTCAGCTTTCTTCCCTCCACCCGCCCTTCCATGCCTTAAAACATCTCTACTCTGGTAAATAATTAAAGGATATCCAAAAAAAGTCAAAAGGAATTTGACATCAGGATATCTCATAATGGATAATGTTAAAGTTAGCCACAAATAACAAGTGTCTCTTAATTAGCTACTGCTAAAGGAATTACCTAGCAGATCCTGTCAGTGAAAACTCAGTCTGAATCGCCTCTCCATTTGTAATGTCTTAGAATGGTCAGAGCTGTTGTAATTCTCAAATGACATATAGGACCTCTGCTATGGTTTGAATGTGTCTTCTCCAAACTTCAGTGTTGTCAGTGTGATAGTAAAGGCCTTAAAAAATGATTAGGCCATATGGGCTCCTCTCTCAAGAGTGGAATTATGTGCCCTTTTAAAGAGGTGTAACAGAGGTAGTTGGCCCCATCTTGTTCTTCTCCTTCTGCCATGTGAGGACAAAACAAGAAGGCCCTCACCAGATGCCAGCAACTTGATTTTGGAATTCCCAGCCTCCAGAAATGTGAGAAATAAATTTCTGTTCTTCGTAAATTACCTAGCTTGGGGTATTCTTTTATAGCAGCACAAATGAACTAACACAGGCTAAATAAGGCTTTCATTCAAAGGCTACTTGCTTAGACTGTGTGGGTCTTCTGACTTCCATCCCCAGATCCTCAAGCCTGACACCAAAAATGAAGCCACTAATGAAAATGTTCACCTATCAACACTGATGATCCTAATTGGCCACACCAGTCTTGCCCTCTAGGCCACCTAAGCTAAAACAAAAAGCAAAAAGTTAAATAAAAAATATTTCAGATGGCAACAAAGGTAGCGAAGGACAAAGGAAGATGGAGGAAAACATTTCAGATAAGTGAGAAAGAATCCTGGTAGAAAAATGAACCAACACTGAGGTAACTCAAAGGGGAAGTTCTCTAATGTTCATAATTGTATATTGCCATTAATGAAAGCAAGTGGATTGAAGAGAATATTGTGTCATCTCTGATATACATCTCTTGTACAAAAGACAGGTTGAATTATTTTACTAAAAGATATTTCTGAATAAAATGTCTATTGATTTGATTGTGGTGCTATTGAAAAGTAGCGTAGGCAATAATATTGAATCAATATAATATATCGAATCTATAATATATCAGATAAATATAAACCCACTGTTTTCCAAATCATTTAATAGTAATATGTTTTTAGTGAAATGTTACAGAAGAATACAGTGGAAAAATAGTACAGATGAGAACTTTTTATTTATTAATAAGCAATATAAAATGACAAACCACATAGTATCTACTGACTTGTCTCATGGAAAACTCCCTAAAAATATGCGGAATCATAGTCAGAACTATGTATTGAACATGCAGCAACTACTCTCTGCAACAAATTATGGTTTAAAATTAAGAAGTCAGTTTTTCCTCATTTCAAATACATAAGCTCAGTAAAAAATTTAGAAACTGTTAGTCCATAGACAAGGTAATGTAAGGCAAATTTTAAAGCATTTTCTACCCCGTAATTTTTTAAGAGATAGGTTCTTACTGTATTGCCCAGGCAATAGTGCATTAGAACTTCGAATTCCCAGGTTCAAGCAATTCCCCCAACCTTGGCCTCCCATGTAGCTGGAACTACAGGCATACACCACCATGCCTGTCCTTACCCAGCCATTTTTATTTCGAGGTTTAGTCCTTTTTTGTAAGCAGAAGTTGTACATTGTTCAAGATTTATATGTGATTGCTTCTAATGGCAATTTCAGTTGACTCCTTAAAGTTTTTAATCTCTGTATCTTGTATTTAAAGTTCTATTTTCTACCTTCTTTTGGGATTCAGTAACTTGGGAAAGAATCTACTCAATCTTGGAAGAAGTTTGAATAATAAGAAATCTGAGTCAGCACCAACACTTGAGTGTAAATATATCAACAGCACTTATATCTACATCTAGTGAACTTAGCCAGGACTTATCTTCATTCATTATGTCCTGGAAGTCAGATTGTGTGGGAACTTTACATACGCCTGTGCTCTGTGTCACATTCCCATTCAAAGGTGATATCAAACACGGAGCAAATAGCATTAATATAATGTTCTTTTCCCCTGTACTTGGTCCAATTAGGCAGCATTGCTCCAAAGAGTAAATGCTCATGAAAATAAGAAACATTTAGATAGGAAAGTTATAATTGCCTGTGGCCTAGAAATTAGATTGGTTCACATATGTTTACAGTAGAATCTTTAATTAAGATGTCTTTCTTATCAATACTTCAGCAATTATTTGTATTGATGATGGACTGTTATTATCATGGCAGGGTAATAGAGAACCTCACAGAGGTGTCTTAACTCATTACTTCTAAAATATTTTCTGCCTTTTGAATTTTTTATTTGACTCATTTACCTAAATGACCTGGCACTTATCAACTCCTTTCTGAACTGAAAATGAATTTGAGTATTCGCTTGTATAATATTTAAGGATACATTTATTTGGGCTAGAGACTTCTGCTCCTTAAGAACTCCATGGAGTAATTCATTGATTCATCAATTCAATCATTTGGCAAATACATATTAAGGGCCTATTAAGTATCAATCATGGTACTCTGATGGAGTTGATAATGAGAAAGATAATTGGTCTGCCCATTTGATACCTCTCACAGTTTAGGTGACAAACATGAATCTTGCATGGAACCCAGACTGAGACCAAAAATTGACAATGGGGAAGATGATTTGTCTGCCCATTTTGTACCTCTCACAGCTGAGGTGAAAAACATGGGCCTGCTTGCATGGAACACAGGCCAAGACCAAAAAAAAAAAAAAAAAAAAAGAAAATGATAATAGAGATTCATTTCCAGTGGACCCCCTTCAGCCATGCTGATGATATGTGGGATATTTGGGGGTTTGGCATGTCCTGTCTATTTTTGTTAAGGAGTCACCCTAGGAAGATATGCTGAGTAAGTTTCACATTAAGGGAATGCCTTCCACACATTTAACATTTTTTTTTTTTTTTTTTTTTTTTTGGAGACAGGGTCTGGCTCTGTTGCCCCGGCTGGAGTGCAGTGGCACAGTCTCGGCTCAATGCAACCTCCACCTCCCGGGTTCAAGTGATTCTCCTGCTACAGCCTCCCAAGTAGTTGGGATTACAAGCATCCGCCACCACGCCTGTGTGTGTGTATATATGTTTGTGTGTATATATGTGTGTGTGTATATATGTGTGTATATATGTGTGGATTACAAGCATCCACCACCATGCCTGTGTGTGTGTATATACATATATTTAGTAGAGGTGGGGTTTCTCCATGTTGGCCAGGCTGATCTTGAACTCCTGACCTCAAGTAATCCACCTGCCTCGGCCTCCCAAAATGCTTGGGTTACAGGCATGAGCCACCACGCCTGGCCCCACACATTTAACTTGGAAGAACATTTCTTCTCATGTCTTTACCCCATTGACCTCCACCTGACTACCTCTGCTATTATTAGACTCCCTTGCCTCCTGATTTAGTTGCCCCTTTCTGATTTGTACTACCCTTTTCCTTCCAATTTGATATACAATCCAGCCTCTCTCATATCTGACCTTATCTTCCCTCCCGTATCCTCCTTAGCATATTCCAAAATGGCCCTAAGGAAACCCTAAAATTTCCTCTTCCCATTCACTGTCCTGTGGAACTCACCCAGCCATATTTATCCCTGCTGTCTGAACCCCTTTCTCTATCTAGCGATGCTCATTCTGTCTATCACCTCTTAGGGCCTTCAGCCTTCTCTTGCTCTCTCTGCATTTCTTTCTTTCCCAGAATGCTCTCAGGTAATAAACTTGATTGCACGCATTTGTGCAATGGACAGAAGGTATCATCTTAGAAAAAGCCTCTTGATCTGTGCCCTTGGTGGGGAAATGTCCCTCCCATAATTTGTCCACCGTTAAAACTTAAGCATGAGAGTGTAGTTAGAGAAAAATATAAGATAGGAAAAAGGTCTAGACAGATAAAAAGGGAAAATAAAAAGAATCATGTTTCTTTAAGACATGGAATTATGTAGACAAGGAAGAGGTAGAAGTATGAGATTGGAGAACTGCATGGCAATTATATATCTGTAGGAGTAGGTGGTTGGGAATTAGGGGTAATGTTGGCCTGATAAACAAAGTTGAGATGAACACAGACATCAAGGGGCTTTCATCCTGATTTACATTTAGTACCCTGGGCTGAGGCTTCTGGCTCATCAATGTGGAGTCTGCCACATGAAAGTAGTCTTGCTGGTATAGGCTACCTTAACCAGATGGAGAGTCAGAGTTTAGTTCTCCTGAGTCAAACTTGATTCTCACAGGCATGGATGGGACTCAGATGTGTCTACATGGGTTGGAAGGGCACCTGGATGTCAGCTAATGGTCTGGTATAGCTAAAGACTACAAAGCAGATGTTTGGGCCTGATACATAGGAGTTGTCGCTGTCTCTCAGGTGTATCCACAGCACCAGGGAGTGCCAGAGGGTATCAAATATACAAGAGTAAACTATTGTGTTCTGACTAATCCAAGAAAGAACGGAGACACCAAGGACTACCAGGTGCATCCTTCAGCAGTAGATGCCAGCAGGGATGGAATTAGTTATACTTCAGAGCTCACCATTCCAGGAACAGCATAGATTACTAAACAAAGATCTGAGAATCTGTTTCCTCAACACCTTAAGAAGACGGTAAGTCTTTTTTCTACGTTCAGCTGTTCTGTTGAGAAAAAAAATGGTTTGGGGTCCAGCTATGGGAGAAGATTTTGAAGAAACATGATCTCTATTAGATGATGTTACTTAAAGAGAATGCCCAAATTACGGATCACATAAGGAAACATCCAAAAGAACTGATATTGGATAGGTGGGTACTTATGAGGAAGAGCCAATAATTGATGGAGAAATGTTAAAAACTGCATTTTCCTTGCATACTCAAGATAAAAATCAGTGTGAGTGATTTTTTGACCCAATTTCCTTTGCTTTTTTGTCTTAGCAATTGTAAAAGCAAATCCCTATTGCTTTGAAAATGGGTAGATAGAGGGCATCATAATGTCCCATACCTGATGCCTTTAAGATAGCCAAATAAAGGGGTCTTCCTCTGCTCAAGCTCCACAACTTATTTACATTTTTGTTATTCTTAAAATGTATGCACGTTTCTGTATAAATTTTAAGGTTTATTTAAATTGAAGGTTTCTGCCTAGTAGAGAACCTACTAAACATGTTTTTAAATATTATCTCTTGCCCCTATTCACACCAGCACCCAAGGGACTATACAAACTTTTTTCCCTGACATTTGAAAGCATTAAAACAGCTTCAAGGCTGAAGGAAACATTTTCCCTATAATCCCTGAAAAGTTTAGTTGCTAAGGAGACAGAGGCCTTAGTGACCAGGTAACAAGGCCTCTGCAGTATATTCATATGGTTATTCAATGCAGGAGCAGAAAGCAAGGGACCATTGGAGAGTAGAAACATAGATTTCCCAGTATCTTAAACCTAAAGACCTCACTTTGCACTTCTTAAAATAATATTGTTTTTGGAAACATTGCAGTTAGGGCTCTGTGCCACCTTGATTTGTTATCACCCAATTGAAAAACACACATCATCCTCAAAACAGTTACTTTCTAGAGAAGAAAGGGTCCAAGGAGCAAGTTTCAGGTAATGACAGAATAAATGACAACCACCCACCATACACTCTACTTCCAAGGGAGGCCCCAAAAATCATCCCTCTGTAATGTAGCTAGAAAGGAAGTGAAAAGAATGCAATTCTAAAATAGAAAGAAAAAAAAGTTGATGAATAGATAGAGCAAAAATATAAGAGCAGTTCAAGTTTTTCTAAGTATATCAAACAAATCATGCTTGTCCATACTGAGTGGCTTTTGTTCATATTCTTTTCATCATAGTCATAGAGTTGGTGATATGGTTTGGCTCTGTGTCCCCACCCAAATTTCATCCTGTAGCTCCCATAATTCCGTGTGTTGTGGGAGAGACCCTGTGGGAGATGACTGAATCACCGGACGTGTCTTTCCCATGCTGTTCTCATGATAGTGAATGGCTCTCAAAAGATCTGATGGTTTTAAAAATGGGAGTATCTCTGCACAAGCCCTCTCTTTGTTTGCTGCCATCCATATAAGATGTGACTTGCTCTTCCTTGCCTTCCTCTATGATTGTGAGGTCTCCCAGGGATGTGGAACTGTAAGTCCAATAAACCTCTTTCTTTTGTAAATTGCCCAGTCTTGGGTATGTCTTTATTAACAATGTGAAAATGAACTAATACAGTAAATTGCTACTGGGAGTAGGGTGCTGCTGTAGATGCCCACCAATATGAAAGTGACTTTGGAACTGGGTAATAGGCAGGGATTAGAACAGTTTGGAGGACTCAGAAGAAGACAGGAAAATGTGGGAAAGTTTGGAACTTCCTAGAGATTGCTGAATGGCTTTGCCCAAAATCCTGATAGCAATATGGACAACCAAGTCCAAGCTGAGGTGGTCTCAGATGGAAATGAGAAACTTGTTGGGAACTGGAGCAAAGGTGACTCTTGTTGTTATGTGTGTATTTTGCCCCTGCCCTAGAGATTTGTGGAACTTTGAACTTGAGAGAAATGATTTAGGGTAGCTGGCAAAAGAAATTTCTAAGCAGCAAAGCATTCAAGAGGTGACTTGGGTGCTGTTAAAGGCATTCAGTTTTATAAGCGAAGCAGAGCATAAAAGTTTGGAACATTTGCAGCCTGACAATGTGATAGAAAAGAAAATCCTATTTTCTGAGGAGAAATTCAAGCTGGCTGCAGAAATTTGCATAAGTAATGAACAACTGAATGTTAACCCCCATGACAATGAGGAAAATGTCTCCAGGGCATGTCAGAGGTCTTCACAGCAGCCCCTCCCATCACAGGCCTGGAGGTCTAGGAGGAAAAGGTGGTTTCATGGGTTAGGCCCAGGGTCCCTGTGTGTGCAGCCTAGGGACTTGGTGCCTGCATCCCAGCCACTGTAGCCGTGGCTGAAAGGAGCCAATGTAGAGCTTGGGCCATGGTTTCAGAGGATGTGAGCCCCAAGCCTTGGCTGCTTCTACATGGTGTTGAGCCTATGAGTGCATAGAAGTCAAGAATTGGGGTTTGGGAACCTCTACCTAGATTTCAGAACATGTATGTAAATGCCTGGATGCCCAGGCAGAAGTTTGCTGCAGGGGTGGGGCTCTCATGGAGAACTTCTACTAGATCAGTACAGATGGGAAATGTGGGGTCAGAGCCCCCACACAGGGTCCCTGCTGGGGCACTGCCTAGTAGAGCTGTGAAAAGAGAGCCACCATCCTCCAGACCCCAGAATGGTAGATCCACTGACAGCTTGCACCATGCACCTGGAAAAGCTGCAGACACTTACCACTAGATGGTGAAAGCAACCAGTAGGGAGGCTGTACCCTGCAAAGTCACAGACAGTGAGCTGCCCAAGGCCATGGGAACCCACCTCTTGCATTGGTGTGACCTGAACATGAGATATGGAGTCAAAGGAGATCATTTTGGAACTTTAAGATTTGACTGCCCCACTGGATTTTGGACTTGCATGGGTCCTGTAGCCCCTGTCTTTTGGTCACTTTCTCCCAATTGGAATGGTTGTATGTACTCAATGCTTGTACCCTCATTGTATCTAGGAAGTAACTAACTTGCTTTTGATTTTACAGGCTCAAAACCAGAAGGGACTTGCCTTGTCTCAGATGAAACTTTGGACTGTGGACTTTTGAGTTAATGCTGAAATGAATTAAGACTTTGGGAGACTGTTGGGAAGGCATGATTGGTTTTGAAATGTGAAGATATGAAATTTGGGAGGGGCCAGGGGCAGAATGATATGGTTTGGCTCTGTTTCCCCACCCAAATCTCATCTCGTAGCTCCCATAATTCTTGTGTGTTGTGGGAAGTGGGAGATGACTGAATCATGGGGCGTGTCTTTCCCATGCTGTTCTGGCAATAGTGAATGGCTCTCACAAGCTCTGATGGTTTTAAAAATGGGAGTTTCTCTGTCCAAGCCCTCTCTTTGCCTGCTGCCATCCACGTAAGATGTGACTTGCTCCTCCTTGCCTTCTGCCACGATTGTGAGGCCTCCCCAGGGCTGTGGAACTGTAAGTCCAATAAACCTCTTACTTTTGTAAATTGCCCAGTTTCAGATATGTCTTTATCAGTAGCATGAAAACACACTAATACAGTTGGTTAGAGTATGTGAAAGCTAATGAAATCCCCATGCCCCCAGAATGCACCACAAACTCTTCTTAGCTGTTTTCTTCTTGTGATTAGAGGAAGAAAAAGGAGAGTTAAGAAAGGGCTGAGAAAGGATGCACTATCAGGCAATATTCTCAATTAGCCTAAACTTTATGCATACTTTAATATAAGATGGAAAAGACTGAATATTTTACTTAACACATTCTAACACATGACAATGAAATAGATGTAATTTTGCATATTCAAACAGGTTGTTTCCTATATCAACCATCAACCAGGTTCTATTACTTCACCCTGTTCATTGAAATTAGCAAATAAAAATTTGAGAGTAGAAGCAACACTTCATCTTGTCTGACCTGCCTGTAATGCCCTCTTTCAATATAGAAAGTACTTTGAATTTAAGGGAACCAAAATGCCAAATCACAAGAAAAGGGAATTCTATCACCTGGCCAAAATTCCTCCTAATCAAAGGCCAGAAATAACTGTCCTCATAAAACATGACTATTTTTACCCCTTTCTTTTCTTTTGACTCCAATTTTCTTATATGATTAGCAAAAAAAATTATTCTAATAAACTGGCTCATGAGGAGATTTGAGGTTAGGCAACTATATTTATCAAAATACAAAGTACACAATTTGAACAAAGTTTATTGAATGGGCCTGGCACAGTGGCTCATGCCTGTAATCCCAGCACTTTAGGGGGCCAAGGTGGGAGGATCGCTTGAGCCCAGGAGTTTGAGACCAAGCTGGGCAACATGACAAAACCCATCTCTACCAAAAAAATGTACAAAAAAATAGCTGGGGGTGGTGGCACACACTTGTAGTTCCAGCTAATGGGGAGGCTGAGGAGGGAGAATTGTTTGAGTGCAGAAGGTTGAGACTGCAGTGATTATGCCACTGCACTCCAGCCTGGGCAACAATGTGAAACCCTGTCTCAAATATATATATATATTTATATATATATTTATATATATATATATTTATATATATATTTATATATATATAAATATATTTATTTATATATATATTTATATATATATAAATATATTTATTTATATATATATTTATATATTTATTTATATATATAAATAAATATATTATTTATATATATTTATATATATTTATATATATTTTTATATATTTATATATATTTATATATATCTATATATATATAGAGAGAGAGAGAACTAATTTTAGTTCTTTTTAAAACAAAATTCTGTCATAATTCACAAGAACATCATTATTTTTAAGTCAAACTATTAAGCAACAGAACATGTAGCTGGTGTAATGCATGTTTTCTTGTCTGTTTCTCACCACTGTTTAAATGAGTTCTAAGTTACATGGTTTTGGGGTTCCAAGACATGGTAGTTGGTTTTTGTGAAAACCTGTGCTCACAAGAGAATTATGTGTACAGTGAACACAGGGAAACCTTGCATGCATTTTTTCTAGTAATAATGGACAAAGAAGCAGCAGGAAAAATATGATAAACATAGTAGATGCTTAATATATAATTAAGTAATGAGTAATTGCTAAATGTATATATAGTACATTATTTTATGGCCATGTAATACTTAGCTTATTATTATATACGCAAGGTTGTTTTGAAAACTTTAAAATGTATTAATTTTTCAAACTTTTACCCCATAACATTAGCCTGGAAACATGTCATTATGCTTTATCTGTTAAGCAAATAAGTTACTAATGGCATTTTCAGAAGGCTATAGGCCATGAAAACAGACACTTTTATTCCAACTTCATAAAGATTCACAGGAAGAAGGTAAAATAGCCCACAAAAGGTGATAGAATGACTAAAATAATGACAATATCTTACACTTGTATTAAGAATTTATTTGGAGTAGTATTTTTTCCAATAGAATAATTCCAGAATGATACTATTCAAATGAAAGTTCTGAGTAGTGGGTACCTGAAACAATTTTAATGTTTTGACTTCTGACCTGACCTTCCCACCTTTCTGAAAGCTTTTTAGTCATTGGAATTTAAACTTTATTGCCCAAGATGCTGGCCCAATATTAATGCTCCCATAATAAGTCACTATTCCTTTTTACACAACACTCCATTTCCCTCATATAGATCAGAATTTTTCAATTAAACTCCTATTTAATTTTTCTCTTCCCTTTAGAATACTAAAAGGGATATTGTTTTCTGATTCTTCTTAATTGTTCTCCTTTTTCTGATCCAAATCAATTGAAACATCATAACAGCTTCAAAATTAATTACACGATTTCCCCTCTGCTTGGATAGATATGTACACATCTCAGAATGTGACGGCTGTGTTCGTATTACTAATTACTCACGAAACCCTTTGATGGCTGTGTGTTTGCACTGGCTCAAATGAAATAGCCCACCTTTAATTGGGAGTTGCTTTGTTAAAAAGAAAAGAAAAAGACAAGATACAGGCATTGATGATTTTAGTTTTCTGTGATTGAATGGAATCTCCTCAGTATTTTTTGTCCTACTGGCTCAATTTCTGTTTTTCCTTTTTTAATCAAGTTTACATAAAAAGGAGCCAACCATTTGACTCAAAGAGAGTAATTTTTGTCTGGCGGGGAGAGCTGAACAGGTTCCATTCAATCAGAGAGAGAAGACCTGCCTTTCCATAGCCCTAACTAATCTATAATATGGGGAAGTCACTAGAAATTGTTTTAAAACTCTTCTTCATTGTTTCATCTTTCTCCCCATGTTAAGTAAAGAATGAACTTTAAAGAGAAAACACCTTAGAGAATCTGGATTAATTTGGAATTTTTTTGTTGATTTGTTTGTTTTAAGAGTAAGAGGAAATGTGTTTATCATATTAACAAAGAAGAAAAATTTCTAGAGAAATATATTAGAGATAAAGAGTCATTTTTTAATTGCCCCTAAAGTAAGTATCAAAGAGCTGCCTCAGAGGGCTGAGTAAGGTGGGCATTACACAACATCAACAGGGACCTCGTACAGAGGTCCATATGCAGAAGTCATCCTGTAGGATTGTGCAACATGGTGCCCAGATATTTGTGCAAATGGGAAATTGTTGTGTGTGATACTTTAAAAATCTTTTTTCTTACATAAGGACTTTGTTATTTTAAGATAAATCAGAAATTATTTTTCCTCTCAAATGAGAAAAAATATTATTTGTACTCTCCACAGTACCTAGTTCTTGGTGCTCTATAAATATTTTCTGAGGGAACAAATGAATGAGCAAAAACTACTATATTTTTGGTTTTCTTCTCTTTAGCCTTTTTTTCTCTACTTCTGCAATCATTTTCTAATATAACAGTTGAATATAAAACTGTTATATATTAGAAAAAGCAAAATCAGAAGGCATTTTTGCAAAGTACAATGTAGTATGATGGCTTTTCGTTTTGAAATTTGAATTATCCTTCTTAAGTTTAGGATGATTTGGGGGTAGAGGTGGGGAAGAGTCCTTAGCAAACTGGAACAGTTGCATCGATCATTTGTTATTAATTATAAGTTATATAAGTCCCAAAGAATTCCTAAGCCAACTGGAAGGGCTATGTTAGTCTTCAGAAAAAAAACCCATAACTTACTGTCACCTTGTGTTTAAACCAGAAGCTCTATAATGTTTCTTTCCTCCTAGCAGCTCACTACCATCTAATTTCCCAATAAATGTGACATCATTTTTCAATCCATAATCAAAATCAGATTTTAAATATTTTAAATATGTTTGAGAAAAGCAGCATCTATTTATATTTATATTTACACTATCTGATATCAAATCATTCCCTACAAATCTTGCATGAAAGACAGGAAGGAGAAAGGGTAAGGAAATAGATGCCTGTTATCAGGAGATGGATAAAAAGAAGGAAGGAGATGGTTCAGAAAAAATGAGTCTCAAACATTACAAAATAGCCCTTCTTTGCCCACTTTCAGTCCTTGTATCTCTGAAAAAGCTCAAACCTGAAATAAGGTCATACACACCCTGGGAAAAAATTAATAAACAAGTTTAATTAGAAATGAACCACTGGTACATTGGTATTCTACTTCTGCCAAGTGTTTGGGTGGTTTCCATAGTACACAGCTGTATCATTGCTATGAAATTACTAAGTATAGAAGGAACCCACCATTATCCAACTCACAATAATACACTCTTTTACAGTTTTCCAAAAAAATGGACACAAATATCCTTTGGGTATGACCTTCTAGTTCATCATCAAACCTATAAATGCATTCTTCAGCCCTTGGAATAAACATTTGTACTCACTGCAGAAACTTACTAATCAGCCAAGGGAAAGAATTAATTAAAACTCATCCAATAGATTTATATCATTCTTAACTGTGAACTAACAATATGGTTCCCAAGTCTGAGATAGAAAATGTTTTGGTAAACTCTAGATTTAAAAAAAAAAATTTAATTTTTTTAATTTTAATTTTTAGATTTTTTTTTATTTTCTAATTTGAGGGGGAATTCTAGATTTTATCAGTGGGATGGAGAACAGGGAGTAACTAAAGTCGTGTGCAAGAGGGAGTAGAAAGGAACAGCTGTAAGAAATAATACATGCAAAGACCGTGGTAGAAAATCTCCACATCTCAAGTCCTTCAGGGTCTTTAACGTTACTAAGATTGCGTTTTAAGGTATGGAATGTTACATTTTTGTCTTTGTTTGTTTTTATTGATATAGCTTGACATGGCCCTGCTGAACTTTTGAATCTAGGAGGTGCATGATGAAGACCATAGGTGAGAGCTAAAAGCCTCCTTTAGTGTGGCTCTACAAGAGTTTATCACAGGGAACTGAGGAAGATGAGTCCCTAGGAAGGCAAAAAATTTAAATGTTATGGTGCAAATTAAAATCATTTTTATCAGAATATTTGTGACACATAATAGCATTCAATGAATACCCTCTCATTTCCCACTAGCCAGCAATAATGTCATACTTTCTGGAGAAAGCGGGCTAATAAAAATAATTTTTCATCTATATCGAGTGCCTACTATGTGCCCAGCACTTTACTAGGTATCTTTGATTCTTTTTAAAAATTCTCTTTGTATGTAAGTAGTTGCCACTTTCAATATTCTCATCTGTTGAACGCGGCTGCATTTCCTGCTGCATTTCTTCCTCCAGAATGAGGAGGTTAAGCCTCTCTGTGGGATAACTCCTTTGCCTGCTCCCTCAGCTTTTTCCTGATCACCACAGCTATATCCTCCATGTTTATATAATTTCTTATCCATAACACTCTCCACTTCCAGTGCTAATCGGGTGCATTAAAATAAAATAGCAAATGTGATGAGTGAAGTGTACAGTACAAAATGATACTTATAACATCAAGCACTTTCAAAAGTATATAATATTTGCATCAGGTCATCAAATATATTTCCTACTGCAGGACAGTGCTTTTGTTCTCTGCTTTCTTCTAACGTGTTCCATCTCTCACAAGTGAAAATATACTTATCTTTACCAAGCCATTATTACATTATCTTCAACTTGCATCTGTTATTACTCAGAGAAGAAAATATCATCATTCTATATGAACAGAGTACAATCCTAAGCAAAATATAGTATAAATGCATTTGTCTATAGCAATGTTCCCTTTAAACATGTTGGAAGTAAAAGCCCTCAAATTCCTTCATTGTTTATAAGTCCAAAGCTAGGATTCCTTCAAGAATCTGGATGCTCAAAACCGCAAATTAAAAAGCATACTCTGAATGTAGCTGGATATCTTCCACCATACTACTTTAAAGAATATATTAAAGGGAGGGCGAAGGCAGGTGGTACATTTTTAACTGGCAGCTGAATATTTGCTTGGCTTAAAGCCAAATGAAATAACACAATCCTAACTGACTGGTACACTTTCTCTCTGATCTCTTTAAATTTCTCTTTTGCAAATTCTTTATGACATTGAAATTTCTTAGAATTCATCAATATAAAACAATGAGATGGTTATAAATGAAGACAGCTAGTAACAATAATCATAATAAAATGACTATCTTTTACTGAGGATTTAAAATGTTCTTAGACTTTCTGTGATCATTATGTCCCATGAAAACTGCAAGAGGTATACTGCACTCCCATTTTAAAGATGAAGGCACTAAGATTAGGAAAAATTACATCGTTTGTTCAAGGTTCTGGAGATAACTAGAGGGAAGACAAGATTCAAACTCAAATTTATTATTTGTTTGTGTATTTGTTTTGCTCCAAAGCCCATTTTTCTCTACTCTAGTCCCAATACTTAGGTTGCCTATATTCCCTTCCCTTGATTCCCTATCTTTATAGAGTGCTATCTGAAACTTTTTCAGGTTCTGTTGCTGACTCCAGAGAGAATGCCACCAGAAAGTGACTGTTTCCAACTCTGCTGTTCACAGAATGGCTCCCACGTGGCTGGTACTCAATCAGTGTTAAATAATAACAGCTCAACCCAGTAATGAGAAAGCAGGAAGTGCTCCCTCTTTATACTTTTAATGACTTCATAGGGTTCTTTTTTGTTAATTGTTTAATCACAAATTTCAGTTATTGCTATTTACATGCTCTTTTTCAACTTTTGAATACAGTCTTATTTCTATTTTGCCAAGCTTTCGGAAACACCAAATTAGAAACAAGCCTATTGTCTTTCACACAATTTCTGCGCTGTGAAGAATGAAAAACACCACCAGAGTGCCTGCGTGCCTAATAAGGGAAAAAGAAAGAAAGGAAAAGAAGCCATTGTAAGTTGTCTAAGGAATAATACCTTTAGGTCAAGTGCCTCAAAGGCCGAAAGTCACTCCTTCTGTAACAGAAAATACACCCATGCCACCTTCATAATGCTAACAGACAAACCAAAGAGGCTTAACTTTATACAGGTAGAGAATCAAATGGAAGTAAAGGAGTCATTGAATAAATGTAAAACAGATAGGCTTCTGTGATGGTTTGAGTGATTGACCTCTTCTTCAAAGAAAAAAAAACACACACACAGATTTAACACTCAGTCTTGGTGAGTGAAATTAAAGATTAAAAGAAAAAAAAATTACCCTGCCTGGAGAATTAAGAAAAGGGTAAGTACATTAAGTTTGAGCCAGCATTGTTACTATTTTATGATAAACCCCCTGTACACACTATATAGTGCTAAATGTTAGATGGCCTCCACGCCCTAAAACATTTGAAATAGATGCGTACCTCAGAGAAGCTGAATTTTTAACCCCACGCTGAAAAACAGATATCCTTCTCATAAAACCTTTTTGACATTCAAATACTAAGATGACAGATAATTTAGTCCCATTAATTACCAACTATACAAACTTTCCTACTATTGCATACCAACCTTGAAAATGAACAATAGCATATGTACTAGGAGAGTGAAAAGCCTTGAAAGAATGCTTGGGGAAGTCCAACAGAAAGCCTGAAATACATATTTCCAAAGGTGATTACATTTGTTCCTGAGGAATGCCTTTTGGTTCCTAAACCTAGCAACCATCCAAGGAGTAAAGGGTTTATTGGAAAAGTAAGAAAAGAGAAGATATGAAATAGGTTTCAAACTGGGCAAGCTCCCTGAAAAATTCTGTGTGACTATACAGTGCTTCTTTAAATTTGTATATTTTTTGCACCACACTTAAAATTTGAGTATTCTAAATAAAATCCAGATCATTAGGTTTCCTTTAAATATCAGAAGATCTGGAAAAGTGAGCACGTAATTCCACAGGGCAGTAAACAGCTGGGCTGAGAAATGGTTACTGCCTTCCATCCCTTTCATGGGAAGGGCTTGTGCTCTTCGGTTTGCTGAACTCTCTATTACTGACACCCCACCTTCTTGCTTCACTTCCATCATCTGTATGGCACCTGTGAGCATTTTTAAGGCTTTTACCTTTTTCGTAAACATTGGAGAGGGAATACATGTGCTATGTATTTGAACTTTTCTTACCTAAAGTTTTTAGAATATTTATTTGTGGATGTGAATATGTGGAAATAATAATACACTGAAAAGCTTCTATATTCATAGTTGAATGACATGACTTTCATCCCACTTCAACCCTTAATTAGGTGAGCACTCTGAGGCAAACTATTTTAACCTCTTGGACCTGGATTTCTTCTTTAGTAAAATAAAGATATCCTACTAAGTTACCTTTAGTTTCCTTCCAGTTCTAGATAACTGTGCCGCTCATGTGGCTAAATCATGTGGGTTCGGGAGTCGACCTGATGTGTATGTTACCTCTTGGCATGAGGGTGAGAGTGGATGGGGAAACCATCCTAACGACATCCTAATGACACCTTGTATGTGATGACAGAAAGGTGATTTTAATCCCCTCTAAACAGTAAAATTCTAAGGGAAAGGAGTAGGAAAGTTCCTTTTAATAGGACAGAAAATTGAGATATTTAATTTCAATTAAATACAAATAATAATTCTGTATGACAAAATCCTCCTGCTGTAGGTTGAATTATATCCCCCTCCAAAAAAAAATGACGTCATAAGTCCTAGCCCCTAGTATTTCAGAATATGACCCCATTTGGGAGTTGGGTATTCATAGAGAAAATCAAGTTAAAATGAAGTAATTAGAGTGGGCCCTAATCCAGTAGGAGAGGTGTCCTTATATATAGGAGAACTGTAGACACTGACAGACACATTCAGATGTAAAGACACAGGGAAGACACCATCTACACGACAATGAATGCCAAAGCTACCAGAACCTAGAAGAGAGGTAGGAGTAAATTCTCCCTCATAACCACAAAGGAACCAACCGTGATCTTGGACTTCTAACCTCCAGAGCTGCGAGACAATAAATTTCTGTTGTTTAAGGCAACAAGCATGTGGTACTTTGTTATGACAACTCTACCAAACTAATATACCATCTTACATCCATTTTCTCCAGCTAGCTAGAGGCGTGGAATTGTTTTAGAGGGAAGGGGGTAGTGAGGGTTAGTATCAGGGCAGAAAGGAAGTAACAGCCTCATGACCCCTACAAGAACATTATGCAGATCATCTTGATTTCTTCAATTGTACATCGCCAGGTAATAAACAAGGGTCAGTGTTTACAGTTCTTGCTAACTCTTATGAATCTTGAAATAATTTCCTAAACTGAGTGCAAGACCAACTATATAATCTACAAGACCTAGTGCTAAATGAAAATGCAGATCCCCTTGTTAAAAATTATTAAGAATTTCAAGATGTCAGTAGCAGAATGTTAAATCAACCCTGGAACCCTGTGTGACTGCACAGGTTGCATGACCATGAAGCTGGCCCTGACTGGGTCCTACCAGATATTTGAGAAGGCACAATGCCTTCATACCCCATTCTTCACTGGGTAATTCTGGAATGTATCTTCTCTTTGTGGAGCATTCTTGGCTTGTTCACAGTTGGTCAGTTCTAAGTTTTCTAGCAACTTCTCACCATCATTTTCTATAAGTGCATTTATTTGCCAAATATATTGAATTCAGTGTTCCAGTTGACTACTGAAAAAGTCTGAAATCATGTATAGGGTAGAGGTGTAAATATCTGCACGCTAAGGAAGTGTGTGAGCAGTGAAATTAAGGAGACATAAACAATGCCCTCTAGGCATTCAAAAGAAAGGCTGTACTTCCAGTTAGGTTGCTCTTGGAAGAAGTAATATTGGGGTAGAATTGTGAAAGGATAGACTGGGTTTTGTTAGGCCTTTATGAAGACAATCCAGACGGGAAAAATTGTATATGCAAAAACGCAGAAATGAGACACAAACAAGCACATTTTAGGAACATGGCACTATGGTATAGGTGAAAATGCATGTCACCATCCTGGAATAAGTTGGAGCAGGAGTAGATCAGAAGGCCTTTTCCTGTCTAGGAGGGTAAGAGCACAAGAGAGCTGGCTTAGTTACACTGAATAGATAAAAAGAAGCAGTAAAGACAAGACTAATTTAACTTCAGATTAATTTTATGCCTGACAATAGATGGCACCATCCTTGCAGATGCATGTAACACTATCTTACCAAATAGTTTAACACTAATAATTATTTTATCCCCATGAGAAAAAAAAAATCTTTACAGAAAATCTTTCTTGAGCAGAGAAAATCCCACCCTCTTTTGGTCCTTTCAACAAACTAGTACCTACTTTGTATTGAGACATATCATACTGAATTTCAATTATTTGTTTTCAAGTCCATCTTCCCCCACAAATGATGAGTCCTCCAAAACAGAGACTATGTCTTACAATTCTTTCTATCCCTGCATCTGGCATAATGCCTAGTTCATGGTGAGTGTTCAGTAAATATTTGTTGATGACTAAATAGATTGCTATTTTATATTATAAATGCTTTCCTTCTATCAATTCATGAATAAGGAGTATTCAATAAAAAACCCCAGAATATAAAAGGCTTCTCTTGAGCCCTGGTTATTAACAATAGTGAATTTTTCTACTTTCAAATACATTCTATTTCTGGAACCCATGGTACTTCACCTTCCAGTCTGGTTTCATCATCCCTCAAAGTCCTTGGCCTATGGTACCTGGTTGCAAAGTTATAGGGCACTACTGTTTTCTTACCCTTGGCGGTGGGCTCTTTTCTAGCAGACTGGCCCATATGGAGATGAAGATGAGGGACCCCAAGATATATTTACCTAAATCAACGACAGCAATGATTTGGGTGTAACAGCCCCTTCCTGTGCAAAATGGCTCCCTGAAGTTCAATGCAAGGACTGAACTCTAGAAAGCAGTAAGCCTGAAAGGCAATGTGCAGCAGAGGCAAACTCATCCTTACCCATCACCTCAGGAGTTTCTTTGCCAGTCAGCTCAGAAAGGTTCTTTTAATGTTTCCTCCTGCCACCTTATCTTGTTTATGGTCCTTTTGTTTCTTTATAATTTCTGAGAAATCATTTGATGACACTTTTACTTAACGGCTTACTTCAGAGCATAAAAATAGAAAGAAAATTCCTCTGTTAGATTGCCTTTTGAAAGGAAGGCACTGTGACATAAAGAGTACTAACTGTTTATACTGATAAAAACTGCCTGCAACACAGGCTGGTAGGTGGGGAGTTTTTAGATGGCATCATGATGTGAAATATTATGTGAAACCCTTACCATGACATCCAGGGACCCAGTGGTGTTCCTACAGCTGCATCCTGGGTATCATGGCACTTACAAAGAACAATTTTAAATCACTTTGATTTTAAAGCAATTGAAATCAGGGTGAACATTAGAACACAGTTTTATCATTTTAAAAATCATACCATGGTGTAGCCCCTGAGTTTAGCAGTAGCAGCAGGAAAAGACACATCTTTGAAAAGACAGTGAGGTGGACTAGGAATTAAGAGTGAAGTCTTAAGATCTATAGATATGGATCTTAGCAAGGTGCTTCCTTTCCAGGGTTTAGTTTTCCCATCAATCAACTGAAGACAGTAAAAATGCCAACCTCCCAGACAGAATAAACAAAATAACACTCTTGAAAATTTAGTAGATTCTATAGCATATATTACTTATTCAAATTATTATTATTATTAGCATGGGTTTGGAGTTAGGCATCTTAAGTAGTTTGAATCCCATTTTGCTCAACAGCTATTTATTATGTAGCCTTCAGCATAACTTCACTTTGCCTCAGTTTCCACATCTATAACATTGGGCAGAATGTCTTCATAAGACTAGTGCGCAAGTATGAAATGAGAGGATATCTATGCAAAGTATTTGGCAAGGTGGCTGGTGTGTAATAAGCACTCAACAAATGTAAACTACTATTGTTATTATTACTCTTGATGCTAAGATTATTCAAAGGGCAAGATCAGTATTCCCTACAAAAAATAAAATAGCTCCTTGTACCCATGCTGATGATCTTGCTGAGGACCAAGAAGCTCTTTGCTCTTTGCTTCTTGGTCCTCAGAAGTGAAAACCTCCAAAGTGTAAACCTTCAAAAATGTTGTAATCCTTTTTTAAAAAATAACTATTTATTTTGAAATTATTTTTGATTTACAGAGGATGGTAAGGGTGTATATAGAATTCCTGTATACCTTTCACTAAGTTTCTCTTAAGGTTAACATCTTACATAACCATGATACAAGATCAAAAGTAAGAAATTAATATTGGTACAATGCCATTAACTAAATTACACTTTGTCCAGATTCACTAGTAATATGGTTTGGCAGTGTCCCCACCCAAATCTTGAATTGTAGCTCCCATAATTCCCATATGTCATGGGAGGGACCCAGGGGGAGATTTGTAATTGAATCATGGGATTGAGTCTTTCCTGTTCTATTCTTGTGATGGTGAGTAAGTCTCATGAGATCTGATGGTTTTGCAAAGGGGAGTTCCCCCGCACAAGCTCTCTCTTGCCGAGTAAAACGTCCCTTTGCTCTTCCTTCATCTTCTGCTATGATTGTGAGGCCTCCCCAGCCATGTGGAACTGTGAGTCCTTAAACCTCTTTCCTTTATAAATTACCTAGTCTTAGGTATGTCTTTATTAGCAGTGTGAGAACAGACTAATACAACTAGTTTTCCGCTAATGTCCCTTTTTCATTCTATGGTCCAACTCAGGATTCACATAGCACTTTGTTGTTGCATTTTCTTAGTTTCCTCCAATCTGGCACAGTTCCTCAATTTATCGTTGTTTTTCATGACCTTGAACTTTTTGAAGAATACTGCTCAGAAAATTTGTAGAATGTACTTCAAGCTCAGTTTGTCTGATGTGTTCCCATGATTAGACTAAGATTATGAGATTTGGAGAAGAATATCACAGAAGTGAGGCGGCCCTCTCAGTGCATCATACCAGGAGGTATATGATATTGTTATGCTTTATTATTGGTGATAGTCACCATGATGGCTTGGTTAAGATAGTTTTCTGCCAGATTTCTCTACTGTAATGTGATTTTTTTTTTCTTTTCCTACTGTATTGATTAGAAGTGAGTCACTAGTTCCAGCTCTCACCCAAGGAAAGAAGAAATAAGCTTTCCTTCCTGGAGGAAGGAATTCATGAACATGGTGAAAACCACCATAGTAATTAATGAATATGTTGGAGAGATACTTTGGGGTAATGCAAAAGTTTCTCCTTTAACTTTTGCCCACTCATTTTAGCATTCATTAATGTGTCTTGGCTGAACAAGTATTACTGTAGTGTTCTAGTGATAATTTTCTATTTCTCTTATTCTGCCTGTATTTATTATTGGGAATTTCCATGTAAGAAAGTTTTTATTTACTTATTTATATAAATATGCACTCATAAATATCTATTTTCTTCTTTGGGCTATAATCCAGTACTACTGCTATTTATTTTTGTTGCTCAAATTGTTCTAGCTTTGGCCATTGGGGGCTCTTTAAGCTTACTGACTGTTATATTCTTTTAAATTTTTTTTTTTTATCACTTTCTTAACCACAAGGTGCTCCAATCTCATGTTATCTTTTTCCTGCCTCCACTCTTTCTCCAGGAATCCCTAATTCCTTTTATTGATGAATGGTGTTTAGAAACAATGTTCTGGGCACTAAGTATGTTTCTTGCTACTAAGGTGTCACTACTGCCTGTCCCTCTCAGGGAATATATGTGAGTGTAGTAACTGATAAACACACACACACACACACACACACACACACACACACACACACATACACACACATGTAATTATTTATATATTTAACTGTAGATATATATATATAAAATTAACAAGTTCATACTGATATATCTGGATCTAATCTACAGCCACAGAGATCTTTGTAACAGACTTCTCCTATTTATTCGTAAACTTCTTTCATTGGCAATAAAAAGTATGGCATTAGTTTTCCACTGTATGCATATTTTTTGTTCACTCCTAGTATACATGTGAACTAGTTTTAGAATTGCTAATCTATATCACTGTGGGAAGCAATTTCTCAATTAGGGTAAGTAGTTTGTGTACAGCCCTTTTGCACAAAGGACTTATAGCATCCAGTTAAAGTAATGTTCTTTAAAAGTTTTGCTTCTTTCCTCCTTACCACTTTTAGTTATTATATCATACATTTGTTTTTACATTCTGTGTTCCTCTTGGCTTTCCCTGGCATCCTGGTTAATTTTTTAAATTTGTATGAGTAAAATTTATTTTTTGTGATGTACAGTTCTATGGGTTTGACAAATGCATAGAGCCTTATACACACCATCACAATACCATTCAGAGCATCACCCCTAAAATTCTCTCATGTTACTCCTTTGTAGTTCACCTCTGTCCCTACTCCCTCAATTCGGATCTGCTTTCTATGGCTATAACTTTGCCTTTTCCAGAATGTTATATAAAAGGACGCATATGACATATATACTTCTGTATCTAGCTTGTTTCATTAAAGAAAATGAATTTAACACTCATTCAAGCCATTGCATGAATCAATAATTTGTTCCTTACTTTTGCTGAAAGGTATTGCATTCCAAGCATAAACTACAGTTTGCTAATCCATTCTCCTGTTGCAGGACATCTAAGCTGTTTCCAATTTTTTAGCAATTATATATAAGGCTGTTATAAACATTTACATACATTTTTTTTGTGTGAAGTTTTCAACCGACTTGGTTAAATACCTAAGAGTAGGATTGGTAAGTCATAAGACAGGTGCATGCTTAACTTCATAAGAAACTCCCAAACTGTTTTCCACAGTGACAATATCATTTTGCATTCCACTAGAACTAGAGTTCCTGTTAGTCTGCATCATCATCAGCATTTGGGATTGTCAGTTTTGTTTTGTTTTGTTTTAACTATCTTAATGTAATGGCATCTCCTTGTTATCTTAGATTGCATTTCCCTGAAAACTAATGATTGTTGAGCATATTATCTTATCCTTATTTGTATTTATATATCTTTACTGATAAAGTGTTTGTTCAAATCTTTGCCCATTTTTTAAGCTGGCTGTGTGTTTTTATATTGTTGGGTTTTCTGATTTTTTTTAACATATTCTGGATGCAAGTATCCTATTAGACGTGTCCAGTCTATAGGTGTATTAGTTGGGGTTCTCTAGAGGGACAGAACAAATAGGATAGATGTATATATAAAGGAGAGTTTATTAAGTTGTATTAACTCACGTGATCAGAAGGTGAGGTCCCACAATAGGCTGTCTGCAAGCTGAGGAGCAAGGAAGCCAGTTGAACCCCCAAACTGAAGAACTTTGGAGGCCAACGCTCAAGGGCAGGGAGCATCCAGCATGGGAGAAAGATGGAGGCCAGAAGACTAAACCAGTCTGGTCTTTCCACGTTCTTCTGCCTGCTTTTCTTCTGGCCACACTGGCAGCTGATTAGATTGTGCCCACCCAAATTGAGGGGGTGGTTCTGCCTCTTCGAGTCCACTGACTTAAATGTTAATCTCCTTTGGCAACACCCTCACAGACACAGCCAGGATCAATTCTTTGCCTCTTTCTATCCAGTCAAGTTGATACTTAATAGTAACCATCACAATGGACTTTCTTTTCAATCTCTTAATGGTGTTTTTGAAAGAATAAAGGTTTATACTTTTAATAAAGCTCAGTTTATCAACATATTTTTCTTTTATAGATTTTGCTTTTGGTTTCATAACTAAACACCTTTTTTCCCAAACCAAAGGTTACATGAATTTTCTTCTAGAGGTTTTATGGTTTTATATTTTACATTTAAGTCAATGATCTATTTTGGTTATTTTGTGTAAAGTTTGAGGTATATGTCGAGCTTCTTTTTATTTTTTTTTTACATACGGATATCAAGTTTTTCCTCACCATTTGTTGAAAACCATCTTCTCTGCCTTAAATTGCCTTTGCACATTTGCCAAAAAATATGTTGACTGTACTCATGTGGGTCTATCTTTGAGCTTCATATTTATTTGTCTGGTCTACGTATCTGTCTTTTTGCCAATACCACACTGTCTGTGTCACATCTGAGTCTGTTTCTGATGATTGCTTTGTCTCTTCCAAGTGTGCTTTACTTGCCTTTGCATATGTCACACATATTTTTGTTGAAAGCTGCTCATCTAGTGTAAAACAGTGAATACTGGGGTGACTATATATTATGCTGGGAGATGAGCATACCTTTCCTTCTGCCGGGCCTTTAGTGCTGAAGGTTTATGTAATCTATTCAGGAGTTGGCTGGTTGCCAGGTTTGTTATTGCTATAGTTACCCTTATTGTACTTCAGACTTCAAATTCTGCTAGTCATACCATCTCTTTAGGCTGGTGCTGGCTTCTAAAAGGTCATTTCCTTGGCATTTACTTCCCAGTTGGATTTGGGTCTTCCCTTTATGCTGCTCTCCAAAGACAATCTGTCTCTTGCAGCTCTCACAGGTCTATTCCACTGCTATTATTACTTGATGTTTGTTAGCCTGGTGTTGGGAAAGTGGAGGAGGGAAGGCATCATCTGATGCTCTGATTAATCCTCAATTCTAGGTAGGCATGGTGTCCCTGAGTCTGACAAGAGCGGGGGTGGGGGCCTTCGCAAATTCTCCTGCCCCTCTCCCAGCTGAATGCTGAGCTGTCATGCAGGCCCGCCCCTCCCCAGAGGTTGAAGTCTATTTTTTGTTTTTCCCTTCTGTTCTCTTCCCCCACCTGCAGTGTATTTCCACCAGTATATCAAGGCAACACTTTTTCTTGCCTTATTACAGATTAAAATTTTTAGTTTTTTGAGGAGATGGTTCTAGAAGCTTCTGCAGTGGCTGCTATTCCCCTCTCCTGCACAGCACCAGGAAGGAAGCTCTGAGCTTCCTTCCTTCACGGCACAACAACAGTGGGAAGGTTTAAAACAGAGGATCAGTGACAAGATAAAGTTTACGGTTGAAAAACACATGGAGTCTGGTGTGAAGTAGGACAGGACTTGAGAAGACTGGTTACAAAGCTCTTATGGCAGAGTAAAAGGAAAACCAGTTGTCTTAAGAGCTGGCATGAGAATCCCTCTTAGGGTGGGAACTGTGTCTATTTAACAAAATCTCATGAGGGGCCACTTAGGTGTGAAAAGATAGACCCTCAGAAGAGGAGAGAACAAAAGATCAGTTGAATTTCTCAGTGGAATAGAATGCAATAAATTGGGCTTGTTTTGCTGAGGGAAAAAAAAGGGATAGGAAAGCAGATCAACAGTGTTCAGGCCAGGGCACCGTGTGGGAAGGTATGATCAGAGAAATATCCCAGGGCAGGGAGTATCTAAACTGCCTTTATGTATAAGGCTGTCTAAACTTTTAATATAAAGTGACTATGTTTCTGTGATGTAAATGTCCTCTGTTGCACCAAATTTTCAGTAAAATCAACCCCATACAACAAAGAGAGTGTTCTAAGAAATTATTATCTGGGGGGAGATGGGGAGTCTTGGAACCAAGAGTAGAGACTGAGTCCATTCTGGATCAATTAAATACACAACAGCAGCAGTGCAAGAGGTTGGGCAAGAGATGCCATTAAAATAAGAAGAGTCAGGGGAAGTAAAAATTGCATGCCTAGAACAAGAATGACACTTGAACCTCCCTCCCAAAAGAGGACACATTTCGCAAGCCAGCTATTCTGGTATTTGAGACAGGGTGGTCTCAGCTAATCCTTTAGTTCATAGTAAGAGTATGAAAACTTAGAACTCTTTGCCAGAAATAGGAAAATGCTCAGGAATAGAGCATATAACTGAGGCATCTGTTGCACACATTATCTAATTTTAACTATATATTTTTAATACAAATATATGTACTTTAATAAAGGCACAGCAAACAGTGTATCAAAATAAGCCATTTGGTCTCAAATTTATACCATCAAAAGAAAGCAGCAGTGTTAGATTAACTTATTGAAACCACTTGGAATTATTTTAAAACATCATTATATCTCTGGAAAAGAAAAACAGTTGAGGTTACTGTCAGAGAATATTACTCTGGGAGAAGATAATGTACACTTCATAAATTGTTATGTTTAAAATTGAATCAGTCTACTCCAGAAGGAAAATTGGACATTTTTATGATGACCTGGATGAAAACAGAGGTGGGAAATGAGAAGTCTCACCTCCAGGTGACGGGATTATGAAAGTGCCTTGAACTACTATTCTGAAAATGTGTCCTACGAAGACACTCAAGTCTCACCGCACAACATACCGCTTGCAAAAGGCAAATTGGGCATAAAATGCCAATTATTTTACACCTGAGACACAAAAGCAAGACATATTACAAACAAGTATATTTTGGGAGATTCTTTCAAAACAGTTAATCACTAACTTTGGCTCATAGTCTGTTGTATGAACTTCAGTACCAAACAAGAGGCAGTTGGAGTTACTGTCAACAACAGAAGCACTACATAAGAAAGTCAAAAATTTTAAAGAAAACCTCCTGTACATTTATATTGTAAGAATACATCTTGTAAACAAGGCAGAAAATGTCACTAAAAACTCAAGGTATTATTCTTAGAAATATTCACATTTATATTATCTTGTGTGTATCTATGTGTGCATGTATGTGTGTGCGTCTCCAAAATATCTCATGACCTTTGCTGAAACTAACATGGAGAATTTATATTTCTCTAAATGTGCTTGAATTTGGTCCATAATAGAGATATCAAAGCAGTGTCAATTTAAGTACATTTCAGACTGAGAATTTTTAAAAATTAATCCTGATAGACTTAATGCCCTTTAGTATCTTGTCTTGATTTGGTTCCCAGAAGCAGATCCTGACATAAGGATTTGAGTGCAGGAAGTATATTTGGAACATGATCCCAGGAAACTGGAAAAGGAAAGGGGACATGAGACAAGGAGGAGAAAAATCCCATAAGGCATACATTATCAAGCAGATAACTTGCTGTGGACAACTGAGACTCAATCCTCCCAGGGAACTGTAGGAGATAATATAGGAAACACCTCAGAGTTATCCCAGCTGAGGAATATGGAGAGCAGGTATTTATTCACCAGTTCCCATGTGCCTTTTGAGCACTGCTTCTAGAGGCATTTGCACTCTTCAGCCTGCCTTGTGGTTGGGCCACCCATCCTTCCAGAGAAAAAGCCTCTGGAGAGCACTGAAAGTGCTTTCATAAGCAGCTTTGGAAACGTGTAGAGACCAAAGCTGAGAGAATGTGTGCAGGACACTCAACGTTCCTACCACAGTGGCATTTAAAGGTCTCACAAACAACTGTGGAATGAAAGGATGACCAACTAGTAAAGAATTGAGTCTTTTCTATAGGTGGTTCTGATATCTTCTTCTTCCTGTTCAAGACCTCTTTGTTTTTGCAGTAAACACCTTAGCCTTTGGGAAGGGAGAAAAGGAAGAATTATGAGTGTATTGTTTGTGTTCCTGGCTTAGTCTATATAAAATTCATGTAATTGTATCTTAGGAAATGGGGGAAGGTGTCTTATGCTATTCCGGCTGCTATAGCAAATATCTTAGACTGGGTAATTTATAAACAACAGACATTATTTCTCCCAATTCTGAAGGCTGGGAAGTCCAAGATCAAGGCTCCAGCAGGTTTGGTGAGTGGTCAGGGCCCATTCCTTAATGGCACTACCTAGGTGTCCTCATCTGACAGAATAGATAAAAGGGCAAAAAGGGGCACTCCCTTCCACCTCTTTCATAAGGTTAGTAATCCTATTTACAATGGCTCTGTCCTTATGACTTAATCGCCTCCTAAAGACCCCATTTCTTCATAATATCGCATTGGTGATTAAGTTTCAACACATGAACTTTGGGGAACACATTCAGATTGCAGCAGAAGGAAAGAGTGGAAAAATAATGACTTCCAGTACAAAGGGCAGCAGAAATGAGTAGAGAAAACAAAATTGATTGTATGGTGTCTGCTCCCCAGCCCCATCTCAAAGAGTCCTGCCAGAGCTCTATGTCTCATGGGAAGAAACCAAGAAACTCTGGTAGACAACAAAGATAAGAAGTTCTATTTGATGGATACGTGAGAAGCTGTGACACCATGGGAAGGGGAGTTTTCTTGATTTTTCTGTACAGATCACAATGTGTCCTCAAGGCTATGAGGACCACAGGGAATTCAGCACTGTTTGATATTCTGAGGGAAGGCATGTGAATTTCAGGACACTGGAGGCAGCACCCTCACAACAGGTAAGTATGACCTCAGGGTGGGTTTGGGACACTGTGGTCCGACTGAGATAGCCCTCTCAAATGCTTCCCAGGTAACCTACCACTGAGAGAGACAGAGTTTAAGATATGGGAGACATGTTCATGGGTACCCTGAGATATTGTCAAAGACTCTTGGAAATAATGAGAAAACCCCTTGGCGAGGGAGGGGAGGTTACCACTGGAGTTGGTGGAAAAACAGACGTCAGTGATGAAGTGAGGAATGGAATGAGGCTCAGATATTGGCTGGGGAATCTGGTGGTGCACACATTCCTGGGACACACATCCTGGTGGTCCGGGATAGACCAGGTCTGGAGGGAAGTGCATGAATGAAAGAAGCAGGACAGGAGTGAGGCATTTAGTGGGGCTGTGCAATGGCTAAGAAACAAGGATCCATATCTTCAACAAATGTTGATTGTACTTCCATTACGTTTCAGGCTTTATTCTCCACACTAGAGATATATCACACAAGAAAGAAAGTTTCTACTCTCATGAAGCTTACAGTTTAATGCAACAATAGTATTCTGTGTGCATGATACTATGCAATTTATTCCACTTTTTAATCACCCTTTTTGTTGTCAGGTAATAATTTTGTAAGTGAAAATAATTCTCTTAGGATTAGGCCATGCAGTTTTTGCATATAGAAATGTCCCCAGGATGAAATAGGTTTTGTGTTTTATTTGGGGGGGGGGTCTTCTTCAAAACCTTAATATGCACAATGACTCAATTAGTATAAGCTATTCTTGGTAATTTGATTGATCGTGCAAGAGATTGGCTAAGGTAATGGCCTGTGATACAACCCTGGCTAACGAGATTTACAGGGAAGTCTCCTAAGGAATTTCTCCCTAAAAAGTTCCTTCTCTGATAAAAAGAAACGTTTAAGGAGAAATTTCCTTTTTTCTGCCGCTCCATATGGTTGTGTGAGGACATGACACCTAGGGTCACAGCCATTACTTTGTGTCCACCAGGAAACAAACTGAGGGGAAATGCCAACAGAGGATGAGAGAACAGATCAGGGAAAGAACCTGGATCACTGGGATCATCTCTGGACACTGAATTAACAAGTCTTGGAAATGTCTATTTCCAGTGCTCCTGTTTTGTAACCATACAAATTCTTCTCATTATTTATTTATTTTTATTTTTTTTTTTTTTTTGAGATGGAGTCTTGCTCTGTCGCCCAGGCTGGAGTGCAGTTGCTCGATCTTGGCTCACTGCAAGCTCCGCCTCCCGGGTTCGCACCATTCTCCTGCCTCAGCCTCCCGAGTAGCTGGGACTATAGGTGCCTGCCACCATGCCCGGCTAATTTTTTGTATTTTTAATAGAGATGGGGTTTCACCGTGTTTGCCAGGATGGTCTCGATCTCCTGACCTTGTGATCTGCCCGCCTCAGTCTCCCAAAGTGCTGGGATTACAGGCATGAGCCACTATTTAATTCATTTTTAAGTTACTTGCAGCCAAAAGCATGGTAACCGATGGACTGAGTGAGTTTACCAAAGAATCAATCAAGAACACTTTTTAACCATTTGTACCACCTGGGTTATACCACTATATACAAAAGTGTTGTTTCTCGACCTGAAGTAAATCTAGTTATTTCAAGGCATTCTATAGACTGATTTTCTTTGCTTCAGTGTCATTTTTCTTGATATAGAAGCCTTATGTTTTTCTCCATATAGCTAAAAAAGTATGCTTAGTAAACTGAATATACTAAATACACCAATTGATATATTTTAATAGCACAGGAGTTACAATTCAAGTTCCAGTATTATATGAACTATTGTTAGAATTCCAGGTAGAGCGTTTGCTCTTTATAGTAACTCGCTTAGCATCATAATCATACACTCTTAAGGTCCAGAGAATACCCTTTACATGGATCTGCCATCCCTCTCCTTCAGCACTGCTCCTGTCCTGCTCCCCACCTACTCCATGGAAGGATTATCTGCCAAAGTTATTTAACATAAGAAGCGTCATTAGACAGTATGATAACTCCTTATTACACCCTGACCTTATTTCTCCTGCAATGTCTTTATGGTCCCCTAAATCAAACCTGGTAAATCTTTAACACCACCTTTGAAAAGTCATATAAAAAAAATAAAGAAAAGAAATAACCAGTTTCCCTCACTGTCAGATTTTACTGTTACATTGTGAAGACCTTTCAAGACTTTTCCAATATAACTATGTCAGGAGGAATCTTGAAATATATCATATGATCTGAATTGCGGATGACAAATGGCTTGAATTTCCCATCATCCCAATGTTGTCTATTTGGCCTTCCTCCTCACTGACTCAGGACAGACAGTGGGACTCCAGCCTCAGGCCTGCATTAAGTATCACATCCAGTAAATGAATTTATTTCTTTTACCAATATCATTGCATTAGAGAGACTTGGGGGAACACTGGCTTGGAAGAACATTCCTGGTAGCTGCAGATAGTTCTATTGTGTTCCTGTAGTCTTAATAAAGATGAAAAAAGAAGAAGATAGAACGAGTACAACTTTATCTCAGTTTTATAATTCCCCTCCATGTGTTCACACAAATCCACCACATGATAAAATCCAAACTTGCACAAGAGTGGGACTGTCTGGAGCCAATGAGTTCTCCACCTGCTCACCCTTCTCAGAACCACAGAGTTCACAGGTGATATGATGGGAGGTGTCTCTGGTGCTGGGTGCCAAAACCCCTGATCCAATTTATTCCCTTCCTGAAGGCTTCCTTCCTCATATGTGGTAATCACACCTCCTCACCTTCCTCCTCCAAGAGCTTTGTTAACTTTCCTGATTTGTTTTCCCCTGCTTAAATAATCCAAAATCTGCTACTGTGTAGTACATTGCAGAAGAACAGATGCAGTTGGGTGCACCTGGGGACAGCTGCAGTCTGGACTCCGGGCCCCCATCAATTATCACCCCCCCTTACACTCACCCTCCCCTCCATCACCATCACGTTACCACCTGTGCTTCGTGTGTTCCTGTGACTCCTTGGGAAAAAATGCAATGAGTGGCATTTCAGAGTTTCTCTGATTCCCATATTGTGTACAGGTCTCCCTTCCATCCTTCTTTTTCAACATACTAATTGTAAATGCAGATACAAAGAAATGCCTTCAGAAAGCACAGGCTTTCAAGCTCAACCCAGACAAAGGTGTAGCAGCTGCCAGAACTCAAATACTATCTGATTTCAGTCTGAGGCATGGCTTTAAAATTCCTGCAGGCTCACAATTCCCCTTGTCTTCAAGGGCAGAACTGGGCCCAACCAGGAGGCAACCACTGTGAGTCTGAGGGCCGCCCAGCAGTGTGAGGTTTTTCAATATATTATAATCATTAAAACACCTGTGCTAAATAACCTAATCCAGTATGAAGTGTTCCTGAATCTCTGAAATTACTCATTTCTTAACTAGCCTGGCTCATTGATTGCTTTTCAGTCAGCACTAGAAAACGGAGGTAAAGCCAGGTTCAAAACCTCTTGAAGTACTTGCTCACCTGCATTGTGAGCCATGATACATCTGCTTTGAAACTTCTTGCTCTGTTATCCTCCTGCAGCTCTCGTGAAAACCAACCCAGATTTAAACGGCACTAGGAAGGCAACTATAAGCAGCCTGAAGAAGCCAGCTCAGAGATGAAAAGGTGCTGTTTATTTGGATTAAGAGTGGAGTGGAAACAGTCTTTCTTAGTAACATTTGATGCTCTGATGAAAGATAATACAGGGGTGAGTCATGCAGGAATGAGGGAAATGCAATTTTAAATGAATAAAATCCCTCCTGCTTCTCAAGATGTACTGACTGCCCATGTCGTATGCTTAGTCTATTTTAAAGCAGCTGGTCACTTAAATCAAAAATCACACAGATGGATGAAAAGTTCTCACAGGATTAGAAAATGTCTTTAAAATACCCATGGCCACATGGGCTCTGTGTCCATTGGCAAGGTTGAGACTTAAGCCTCTTTGCCCGCAAGCTTGTAGACTCCTATCATTCAAGTAGAATTCTGGCTGTAGCAGTGTTTTGCTTTCTTTAAATGCAATTTCTTCTATGGCCAAGATTTCTTTCTGAAACAGCAGGATTCAATTCAGGTATGGGTGAGTGTCATAGGGACAGATGAAAGGAAGTCATATGACATTCTTTAAAAATTTATTTTTTGTTTAATCTCTGATATACAATATGAAAATATGAAATTGGGCCCACCTCATACCAGGGTTCTACTGAACCTCTGGTATGGTTTTAAGACAAGCTATAGTTGTACCCTCACTTGAGCTTCTTGAGCATCTATAGACTTACGTACCAGGAACTGTATTAAGGTATTTTACATAAAACATCTCATTTCTTCCTCATAGCAAACTGGTGCAGAAGATCTTCTTGGTTTCTACATTTTATAAATGAAGAAGCTGAAATACAGGGTGTGAGTCCACAGAGCTAGTAAATACCAGAACCAAAACTGGACTCACACATCCTAATTCCAAAGCCTATACTGTACTCTACTATACAATTTGCCAAAAAGAAAACTAAGTAGTCACAACACAAAAATTGTTTAACCCCAAGAATAATGTAGAAATGTAAAAGTCAATAACAATGAGATACACTTTTCTTTCTCAAGCTGGAAAATATTTGCAATGACAGCATCTGGCTAGTGCAATAGGATGCAAGTGTTTTTAATTTATTTTTCATGTTTCTGAATTAATAACATATTATTTGTGTAATTAAAACAGGGTTTTTTTTAAAGGTATTGAAAATTGTGACAATAAGATAAAATGATTTTATAGATCAGCAAATCTCGACTACATTGTATAGGCAGATACAAATTTGGGATTAGTTATAAAAAACCAACATTTTCTTTTTTTTCTTTTTTTTATTATTATTATTATACTTTAAGTTCTAGGGTACATGTGCATAACGTGCAGGTTTGTTACATATGTATACTTGTGCCATGTTGCTGTGCTGCACCCATCAACTCGTCAGCACCCATCAACTCGTCATTTACATCAGGTATAACTCCCAATGCAATCCCTCCCCCCTCCCCCCTCCCCATGATAGGCCCCAGTGTGTGATGTTCCCCTTCCCGAGTCCAAGTGATCTCATTGTTCAGTTCCCACCTAGGAGTGAGAACATGCGGTGTTTGGTTTTCTGTTCTTGTGATAGTTTACTAAGAATGATGGTTTCCAGCTGCATCCATGTCCCTACAAAGGACACAAACTCATCCTTTTTGATGGCTGCATAGTATTCCATGGTGTATATGTGCCACATTTTCTTAATCCAGTCTGTCACTGATGGACATTTGGGTTGATTCCAAGTCTTTGCTATTGTGAATAGTGCCGCAATGAACATACGTGTGCATGTGTCTTTATAGCAGCATGATTTATAATCCTTTGGGTATATACCCAGTAATGGGATGGCTGGATCATATGGTACATCTAGTTCTAGATCTTTGAGGAATCACCATACTGTTTTCCATAATGGTTGAACTAGTTTACAATCCCACCAACAGTGTAAAAGTGTTCCTATTTCTCCACATCCTCTCCAGCACCTGTTGTTTCCTGACTTTTTAATGATTGCCATTCTAACTGGTGTGAGATGGTATCTCATTGTGGTTTTGATTTGCATTTCTCTGATGGCCAGTGATGATGAGCATTTTTTCATGTGTCTGTTGGCTGTATGAATGTATACACCAGTAACAGACAAACAGAGAGCCAAATCATGAATGAACTTCCATTCACAATTGCTTCAAAGAGAATAAAATATCTAGGAATCCAACTTACAAGGGATGTAAAGGACCTCTGCAAGGAGAACTACAAACCACTGCTCAGTGAAATAAAAGAGGACACAAACAAATGGAAGAACATACCATGCTCATGGATAGGAAGAATCAATATCGTGAAAATGGCCATACTGACCAAGGTTATTTATAGATTCAATGCCATCCCCATCAAGCTACCAATGAGTTTCTTCACAGAATTGGAAAAAACTGCTTTAAAGTTCATATGGAACCAAAAAAGAGCCCGCATCTCCAAGACAATCCTAAGTCAAAAGAACAAAGCTGGAGGCATCACGCTACCTGACTTCAAACTATACTGCAAGGCTACAGTAACCAAAATAGCATGGTACTGGTACCAAAACAGAGATATAGACCAATGGAACAGAACAGAGTCCTCAGAAATAATACCACACATCTACAGCCATCTGATCTTTGACAAACCTGAGAGAAACAAGAAATGGGGAAAGCATTCCCTATTTAATAAATGGTGCTGGGAAAATTGGCTAGCCATAAGTAGAAAGCTGAAACTGGATCCTTTCCTTACTCCTTATACGAAAATTAATTCAAGATGGATTAGAGACTTAAATGTTAGACCTAATACCATAAAAATCCTAGAAGAAAACCTAGGTAGTACCATTCAGGACATAGGCATGGGCAAATACTTCATGTCTAAAACACCAAAAGCAACAGCAGCAAAAGCCAAAATTGACAAATGGGATCTAATTAAACTAAAGAGCTTCTGCACAGCAAAAGAAACTACCATCAGAGTGAACAGGCAACCTACAGAATGGGAGAAAATTTTTGCAATCTACTCATCTGACAAAGGGCTAATATCCAGAACCTACAAAGAACTCAAACAAATTTACAAGAAAAAAACAAACAACCCCATCAAAAAGTAGGCAAAGGATATGAACAGACATTTCTCAAAAGAAGACATTCTTTTTTTTTTTTTTTGAGACGGAGTCTCGCTCTGTCGCCCAGGCTGGAGTACAGTGGCGCCATCTCGGCTCACTGCAAGCTCCGCCTCCCGGGTTCGCGCTATTCTCCTGCCTCAGCCCCCTGAGTAACTGGGACTACAGGCGCCCGCCACCTGGCCCGGCTAGTTTTTTTGTATTTTTTTTTAGTAGAGACGGGGTTTCACCATGTTTGCCAGGATGGTCTCGATCTCCTGACCTCGTGACCCGCCCGTCTCAGCCTCCCAAAGTGCTGGGATTACAGGCTTTAGCCACCGCGCCCAGCCAAAAATCAACATTTTCTTATTACAAGTAAAACGGCACTAAAATTGGCAAATGCTTTGTGAATTTAACATATTCCCTTTAACAAAGTTTTTTTTTTTCTTTTCTTTCTTTTTTTTTTTTACTTTATTGAATTCCAACATGTTCCCATGAGTAGAGGAAGATAGCAGGAGCTAGAATTCCCACTAGCCTGGGGAAGTGCATACCATCCACAGTTGATGTTATCCAAGAGGCAACCCATTACTCATACATCACCAGTTGGGTGAAAAGAATTTACAATGGGACATCTCCACCTACAAATTGATGGTTTAGGGGATGATATACAAAGATGGCATCTGGCCATGATAAGGGCAAGGTCAAAGTCTAGCTAGCGTCTTCATAGGAATCACTTTTCATCATATAGCCACAGCATTATGCAAAACAAAATTTGAGAGTAAAAGCTACAGAATACTCAGACTATTTCCAAACTAGATGTTGAAAGTCCACCAACTGCCCCAAACACTTTGTACTTACATGCCGAACTACTTCGATCCTTAACTTCTTAGCCTATACCCACAAATTAAAGGATGCTGACTATAACTCCTTCCCTACTTTTGCCTCTTTATTCATCCACTCTAATTTGGCTTTCCAAAAATTAGACTACAATACTCCTGGGGCCAAGGATTTAGGTCCAAGCTCTCTGGGTAACAACCAGTGTGGCTCTGTTCCATGGACTCATGCTCTAACTCCTGCCAACCTTCTCAAAAAAAAATGTGTACAATTTGGCCAAAGAAGCCCAAAAGAAATTATTTAGCTCCACTTTTTTTGCCAATGTGGCAACAATCAAAGCACGTACTCTATAAAAGGTAGTTCACTGACATTTTTCTGGACTGCAAAAACAAGTATTATATGGCATTAAACCATCCTGCAACCGGCACACTTTTGCTGTTTGTTTACTTCTTCATCTAACAAATGTGTAAACTGATAGTCAGAGGCACACTCTTTGACAAGTTTGAATATGCTGAAAATATGAGAGCCCAAATGAGTGATTGTTTCCACCACTTACAATAGGATTATGCATTTATCACATAAGGAAAATATTACAATTCGATTGGGAACATAGGTTACAATTCAAATATAAAATACTTATAATATGTGTCCATATCTGACAAACACTGCAATCTATTTTCATGCTGTCTTATCAATTTTATCTCATAGAAATTGTAAGCTTCTGTTTGTAAACACTGTGTACACATATAAATATTTGTATTTGGCTATAAATAACTATATACATATATGTGTACTGTGTGTGTCTGTGGGTGTATATAAAGGTATATATCATAATGTGCTATAATTCACACCAAAGTTAAGACTGAAGTGATTTTGCATAAAAAATCATATGTTATGACTTCAATAAAGATATTTAGTGAATGTCTTATATGTGCAAGGTCTTGTGCTAAGTGCTAGCTAGCAAGGGAAATAAAGATTAATAAAAAATTTAATATATATGCTCTCAAGTTGCTTACAGTTTATCAGGTAGTCAAAAAGTAAACAACAACTATTAAGTAAATTTAGCTAAGTGACAATGATAGAGATGTAAACAAAGTGTCATGGGTATTTCAAAAACTATATGTAGATATAGATGTAAAGATGAATATAGATCAAGGTTTGCCAAACTTTTTCCATAAAAAGCCAGTTTGTAAGTAAATTAGTCTCTGTGGGCTATACTGGACTCTACCAGTTGTAGCCAAAAGCACCCATAGACAATATGTAAATCAATGGGTATAGCTGCTTTCCAATAAAACTTTATTTATGGACATTGAATTTTTAATTTCTTATAATTTTCACATGATACACTATTTTTCTTTTGATTATTTTTTCAACCATTTAAAAATACAGCAATCATCCTCAGCTGACAAGCAGTACAGAAATGGGAGGTAGGCTAGATTTGGCTTGAGTGCTATGGTTTGCTGATTCCTGATCTAGATATAGACATAGATAAAGAGCTAGAGATCACAACAAATTGGGGTGTGAAAAGTAAGAACTCAGAAAAAAGCTTCCTGGAGAAAATAGTTTTTAATGAGAACCATGAAGGGAAATGTTTTGGAAGAGTTGGTAGTGTGATGGGAATGGTAATGAATGGCAAAGGAAAAAGTAATTTGAGGTTACAAGAGAGCCAGATTAAGGAGTCTAATGTTGGCATTGAGGAGTGCCAGGCTAAGAAGTCAGTAGGCCCTGAGGAATCAAGGAAATATTTTTAAATATGGGGAAAAAAATGATTGCAGCTGCTACGCAGTAGTGGAAAATTGGAGGATTTGGTGAGAAAAGGGATGGAGCTGTTATAGTCATCCAGCTGAGTTATGATAAAGGCTTGATTTTCTAAAGTAGCCATGGGACTGAGAACGGAAGGTGTGATTCAAGGGACAATAATTAAACCAGCAAAACCTAATGGGCAAATGAATATGACGCATGAGAAAAAGGAAGGAAGCAAAGCTAACTATGCGGTTCCCAGTCTAGAGGACATAGAAAAGCTAATGTCATGATCAGAGATAGTTCAGGAATAGTTTCAGAGGGATTTCAGGAAGGATGACTAAAATATCTGGACATACCAAGGAGGTGTAAGCACACAAAAGACTTGATGTTGCAGTGGTTTTGAAAATAGTTTACCAGGTATAACCTATCTTCTTTAACCTGAAGGCCATTGCTCTCATATCATGAACAGTTTGCCACGGTTTCGAATCATCATAGTACATTACCTCCCAGTAAAAGTTTTTTGGATGTTATCAAAATCTGGGTTCAAATGGTTGTCATTCATCTTATATGTCTTGGTAGAGAATGTTAAGTGTCACTGCTGCCAACTATTTCTAAACTTGAACTTTTAATATCTCATGTTAGCAAAAACATCTGAATAAGTGAATGCTGAACTTCTTTCCCAGCTTACTTCTCGGCTTGCAAACTGTAAGTGTGTTCCTCAAGGGAGTTTGGACTTCAGATGCAGTTTGGGAATCAGTAACATATAAAGTGACGCTTTCCTACAGAACACTCTGCAGTGACGAAACCGTTTTGTATCAGTGCTGGCCAATGTGGAGGCCATTAGCCTATGTGGCTGCTAGTGAATACTTGGAATGTGGCTAGTCTGACTGAAAAACTGAATTTTAAATTTACTTGATTTTAATTAATTTAAATTTAAATAACCATTATGTTTATGTGACTAGTGGTTATTTTATTGAGCAGCACAGATATAGATGACAATTATAGCTGAGAGAGTGGTAAAAGAATTCAGTAGGTAATAGGAAAAGTACATACAAAATTCCAGAAAGAGGTGAAATTTAAGAGTGGGAAGAGGCAGAGGAGCTATAAAGGAAAGCATGAGAAAAGGTGGGCAAAAAAAAACTCAAAAAAAAAGTAACTTAAGGAAATCTAAGAAGGATAAAAGTTTTAGAAAGGAAGTGTGGTTAACAGTTTCAGCAGAAATGTAATAGACAAGGAAGTGTAAGATGAGGACATTTCCATGGATGGTGGATATTAGGTGGTCACTGGTGACCTTTGATACCTACTAGAGTATAATAGGTGAAGAATCAAATCACAATGGGTTTAAGAGTGAACTAAAATTAAAATAACAATTACAATCACATTCATAGCATCATGCACCAGAAGTATTTCAGAATGTAAATAAACAGAATACATCCTTTTCAAATTATGCGTAGTCTAATTCATAAGTTATCAGGCAAAGCAGACTAGGAAGTATATTGAAATGGCTCTATGTCCTGAATTCTAGCATGCCCCCAATTATAAAGTGTGCCATCAATGTAGCAACAGTTTTCTCTGGAGGGGAAAGGGGAAAATTACCACTTACCATGCACATACCAGTTCAAATAGCCAGCCCTCCTAGATTCAAGAGAATATAGTACATACAAAAGAAAAGTGTTTTTCTTTAAAATGTATGGCTTTTTTTCTATCAAAGAAGGAAACTTTGCTATATGGATAGATTCTAATCAATATTATCACAGATTTTCACAGAATTCTGGCTAAACATTCTTGTGTAGATGGGAACTACAGTAAAAGATGTATGAAAGTTGCCAAGAGAAGTAATAGTTTTAGAAGAACAAAGAGTATGAGACAAGCAGAGGGGTAGGTTGACTTGGGTTCCAAAAAAAAAGTGAAGACAGTATTATACTGTCATCACTGGTCTCAAAAGAGATGAGACTAGCATAGGAAACAAAAATGACAATGAGCACATTTGAAAGACCACATATGCTTAGGTTAACTCTGGTTTCATGTAAATTCACTTTTGAGTTCTAGTGCCAAAGTACCTTTGTCTAAGGTGCTGCCAACATCCTTGGAACTGGCAGAGAGACAGCCAGAGGAGACACAGGCCATTTTTACCTCTCTTCTCCCACCTCATCCCCACTCCTGACTTTCCTGTGCTTCCAGCGGAGAGTCCTACAACTCAAAGACTTCCTTTACCTTCATCTGTGCAACGAACATCAGCATTGCATCCAGCTCATAGCTTCAGTTTTTATATACACACTGAAAAATATTCACTTGTATTAAAGAGTGTAGAACAATAGAGCTAGAAAAGACATTTTAAAAACCACTCCCAATCAGATACCTGTCTGAGACAGGTACTTTTTAACCTGCCCCCAAAGATAACTATTTATTTCCTTCTTGCAGATCCCTAGGTGCAGAAACATGACATTCTGCCTTATTTGTTTGCTGCAGGATTTTATCCAGTTGTTGCTTATCATGAACAGAGACTTGTATCTTCATGGCAAAATGCACCAAACTTGATACAGGAGCCTTTGTTCAAATGTGTACTATATTTGAATAAACACGTCTGGGTCACTAAGTTCTTCCCAACAAATGTTTTAACATCTTCCTGTTTATTTCTTCCATTTGTTCAATTCACCTCAAAAATAATAATCATTGTTCTTTACCCTTTTGTCCAGTTTGTTACTGTGTCTTGTATTTTTTTTTAATTAGGGAAATTTAGCGCAACATGTTATGCCTCTGATTTTAAATGTCGACAGTAAAGCTCTCCAAACTCATGATTTCCATGGCAAATGTAACTCAGTCTCATTGCCGAGTCACAGAGGCACAAGCATTAACATTTTATGCTATATGACAAAATACTGCACTTTTGGAAAGGGCCAGAATTAATGTTACTATGACAACTCCAAATTTCTGACTTTTATGCATGTAAAATTTCAAGGATATGGCTGCATTATAACACAAGGTTGTTTATAGAATCTCACTTGAGCACTAAGATATTTATTACCAGTTCTCACCGAGACCAATAGAAAGTGTCATACCCCTCCCAATACCAATGCACATTCAGTGAAATAGATGGTAGTGTATATGTGGTTGCAAAATATTATGAAATCGATTAAAATCTTATTTCTTTTCGTAGCTGCTGCACTTATAAACACATATATACAGTATGCAGCACTGGATATAAATACAAATAAAACATAAAGAGAAAACATATAAAACCTCATAAATATACAGTATCCTGCCTTATCAATATTCATTTATGCATATCTCTGCACTCACGCATTAATAAAAGCACATATATTGGATTTGAATGTGTGAGGGATGGATAGTGAAGCTGTAATCAAGATATTCAAGCTCTCCTCTTCATGGAGAAGTATTACATTATCTCTCTCGGTCTATTATGTTTTCTGAAATTTCCAAATGTATGTTTTGGCTTCTTCAACTTTAGTCTTTTGCATTTAAGTAATGAGAAAGTTAAGTGCAATAAATGGATCACTCAAGGGCATTACAAAGAATGTTTTGATCTATTTAGAGCCTTTAACTTCAGAGCAAAGGCCTGGTTTAGTGCGACCTTAGTGAATTCAAACTGTTTTGTTTCACTAACGAGTAAAGCATTTATTTCAATAGAATTAATGTATGACTGGCTTCTCAAAAAGGCTCCATTTCAGGAGGGTTGGGGACCTGATTTCTAAACCCTCTCAGATATATTTTTAAGAAAATGTTTTGGTATAAGTTTAACTGATGAAAATTTGAGAAGTACGTGGTCTTACAATTCCATTTTATTTGTATTAGTGATTACTTGTGAATATGTAGTTTTATTCAACAATTCAAAGCTCTGGGACGCCTTTGTGAGAAATGTGGATTTTTTCTCAATAGACTCTTATGTTGCTCCCCAGGGGATGCAGGGGTGCAGGGTTCTGCACTCTTCTTTTCACTTGGTAACTGATAATATTGGGCCAAACCTAGATCTGAGATAAGATTACTTATTGCTTTCTGACACTTCCTGTCTCTTAGGTGTCTTCCTTTTCTAGGGCGTTTGTCATTCCTTTGGCAACTGTGAATAATGCACCAACACCCTTAGGAAGGACCAGTTGTTCACAGAGCCAGGATAGATAATTAGCAAATTACATCATTACTTTCCTATTATTGAGCCAATCATCAGTATAAGTAAAATGTCCATAGTTTATAAAAGATGTTTGTGCGTTTTGAGTTTTTTTCTTTCTAGAAAGAGTTTACAAAGACATTTACATAGCACTTCTCATGTCTTCTTACTGAAACAACTGGAAGAATGTAATGGGGGCCAGCGGCAGCTTAGGACAGAGTGAGCCACAGGGTCCTGGGCAGGAACTAAAACCAAGCCTCAGAAGTGGAGCCTTTGACTTAGTGATAGCTCACATTTACTGAGTTCTTACCAAGAATAAGTCACTATTCTAAGTGCTTTACAGTTACATATTTTAATCCTCACAATAACTCCATAAGGATAAGTACTCTTCTCCTCATTGCATGAATGAGGCAGTGATGCAGCAGAGGGCTAAATGGCTTGCCCAAACAACAAGAAAATACGGAAGCCACAACCTGAACCCAGGCAGTCTTACTCCAGGCCACAATAGATTGCTTTTATTGCCTTAATGTTATCATCCCCCTTAAGGAGATTCACTTTTTCCAGCATGGTTTTGGATCTTCTTGAGGCCCCCCTACTACCATCTTTCATCTGAGGATGGATAGGTCTTACATAAGAGTGAAAGCTTACAAAGCAGTTCCTCTTACTTCAGATACCTTTGCCTTCTGCATGTTTGATATTCAAATATATCATTGCCCTTAAATCCTCCTTGAAAGAAGAGGAGACCAAACTTAAACTTCTTTATGTTTAAGTTTTAACAGTACAATTCTTCTTTACAATTTTATAGCCTTTTTTCTTATTAAAGTGATAATCCCTTGTTGAAAATTTGCAAAACACCAGAACAATTACTCCTAATAGTTATGCCATGTTAATTATCACTCCTAGTAGTAATGCTATGATAATTAACACTTTAACATATTGATTTTCCATCTTTTCCATGCACATTTTTCATACATTGTATATAGTCATTGCTAATGACATTTAATGCCAGTAAGCAATCATTAATATGTCAGACTATTCTAGGTTTCATAGGCTATCGTGCATATTTACCTTATATCATAAGCCTTAAGCCTTTATGTTATTTATTACCTGTTCAATGGCTTGGTATTTTATTATGTGTAATATCAAATGTGTCTACAATTGCACATTTGTTCTTTTCTATTTTTAACTGTTATCGATAATACTGCAATGAACACCTCTGGGTGTTCCAGATTATTACTGACATGGATAGGATACATTTCTAGACACAGAATTGCTAGGTCCATGGGCTGACCCATTTCAGGCTCTTTTTGGGTAATTAATACAAATTTTCTTCCTAGAACCTACCATAGAATTATTACTAGAAGCCTGAAACATTTAGTGAAACAACTATTGTTTGTGGAATTTAAGTTAACGGATATGCCGTTTCTGTTATCAAGTTAAATAATAGGAAAGTTCCATGTTTGAAACTCATTAATGTGAACCTTTCAGAACAGCTCTCTCAAAGTTACATGTCAAGAGTAAGGCTTTGGCTTTCACTGAGGACAATTAAGACCAAGTTCATGTGGAAAAAATATTGAAAATATTGTCTATAGTGTTAGTCAATATTCCTTAAAAAAGGGTAGAAACAAACTGTCCTATCTAATTAACTGGCATACATTCATCTTTTTCCATAGAAAAAAAACTGTAATTTTATTTTTGCTTTCACAGTCAGGAAATCCAGAACTAAAACTTAAGTAAACATCATGAAGTTTCCTACCAAATTAAATACAAACTTTTCATTGACAAAATGAAAGATGCCTATCATTTTACCCCAATCATTCTGCCCCGATCTAACATTCTAATTACATCTCCTGTTATGGCCATAAGCTAACTGTGTCCTAGACAATTTTAAGTTCCATCATTTTGGTGATCTCAATTGTCTTCAATATTGGCCTTATATGCACAGTGCCCTCCTTTAAACACCTTATCTGAGTCTTACCTGCTAGCCTATTTCCTTTAGTTGCCTTTTTATGTCCAACTTGGTGACTCAGTTATAGACCCCTAGAGGTCCTCTCTCATGTCAGTATCTTATAGGGAGATAAGGTCTCATATCTTAGATTTATTTAGTGATCTGTATGGAGTTCAATGTGTATTCCTGACAGAAATACAGTGAGGTAAGAAGAGTCTATTACTACCCTTTTATAACCCTTAAGGACTTGAAATTCTTTTTTATCATAATAACCTCTAATGAAGCCCTAGTCACTTAAGCTAGCAAGTCATTCTTCCATACAATAGAAACTTAAACTGCTAAACAGGTCCCACTTTCATTGTTAGGACTACAGTTTAGTATAAGATCTCAGCTAGAATTCACTGAGTGCTTAGCAAAAAACAAACGTTGACTCAGTACTCATTGTATGTATCTAACCTCTCTCTGAAAGAAGAGGACATTTCTGAAAAGCCCCTTTTCAGTTTACTAAAAGTTTAGGAAGTTCTTACTGTAACCCTGCACCAGAAAACCTTCCTCAGTAGCACTGCTTCTACTAGAATAAGTATGTTTTGTAGAAACATCTTTGAAGAGTGCTTGTGTTCTATGTAGAGCCATTATTTTTCAATATGGAAGCTCAAAAAACTAACTAGCTTGTGCCCCTCTGTATCCCCTAATCATTTCCTCTCAAGTTTCCAGAATCACTTGAAGAGGAGTATTCACTTTGTGAACCTTTCTTCCTTTATAACAATTTGACCTGTATGCCTCAGTCAAGAGTAGAGCTGTAAAATGTGGCTAAACAAGGCACTTGAGGAAACAAATTCAGGGTCAGTATTCAAGTCAGCCTGGCAAAGAAAAGAATTCACTGAATGAAGTCACCAGGTAATGAGTAGGTTAGAGGCAATTGAATTTCATCTCTGGAGAAGTCTTAAACTCTTGGGAAGGCTAGGGAAGGAAAACAGACTTGTTGATCCAACAGGCTCTTTAAATCTCTCATGCCTCAAGAGTGAAAATGTCCAAAACTAGCCATTGAGATAAGATGAGGCAGCTTTAAAACAGGCAGTAACAGTTTCCCCTAATCTAATTTTCTATCAAAAACCTGAAACAAAGAAAATGCAGAAACCATCATCCAGATCCTAAAGACCGGGAAGTAGCTAATGGAGCCATATATTCATCATATTGATTGGCCCATTGATTTTTTTCCCCCTTCTTAAGCGCCTGTTTCTTGGTCCTGTGCCAAAGATGCTTTAAAGAGCTTAAACAAAACTTATACCAAATCTTGCCAATGGCTGCCAGGGAACCTACAAACTAACTTTCTCTGTAGTCACAAGTATAGTTGCACAGTTGAATCCTGCCAGAGGAAAATACAGAGTTTTGGATGCAAAAACCTGCTAAATCTATCTAATTAAGAACCCAAATTGAGAAGGGAAGAAAAAAAAAGCCTAAGTAGTGAGCCTGTAATAGTTGAGTCAAGAAGGCATGAAGAGAAAGACATTTTCTTAGGTACCCCAGCTAATAAAGATTGAGGGAATGTGATCACAGAATCAGAAATATGAATGGAGCATATTCATTTTCCCAGGACCAATTGCAGAATTTTGAATATTATCAATTCCTTAATCCATTGGTTTCCAAATTCTATGGAGTTTAAGAATTATCTGAAGCATTGTCTAAAATGCAGATTCCTGGATCTACCTTCAGAGAGCCTAATTCAACAGGGAGCGGGACTTTGGAACCTCTCTTCTAACAAGCAGATTCATAGGAAAAGGGGGTCTTTGGATCAAACTTGGAGAAACACTATGAGTGGGTTTACAGAACAGCTTTATCTGGGGACCACTGTAGATTAATTGGAGAGGTATACAATGGAAGTTGTTAGATATTTGGATGATTGATAATTATCCCTTCATTCTTTGTGGTCCATTTATTCTTCTACACAAAGTAATCTAGAAAGTCTCTTGCCAATTTTGGAATAAAAGAGATACATAAAAACTGGTGTTAGTTAAAAAACATTTAACTGCAAGTAGCAGAAACTGAGTAAATGCAAGCAAATCAACAAAATTTTTTTCTGAGGCTACAGTGATGATATCCCATAGAGTTCTGCAGCCTTACAAAGACACAGAGAAGGGGAATTAGAAATTCGTCACAACACTCCACCTCTCTCATCACTGCACTCCTTCTCATGATCTCTCTCGTTATCTCTCTCTCTCTCTCTCTCTCTGTCTCTCTCTCTCTCTCTGTCTCTCTCTCTCTCTCGGGACTTTCTCTCCCTGTTTCTCAGTTTAAAGACAGGAAATGGCTGCCCCAACCACCAATCCCAACCAACTAATACATACGAGTTCCACACACTGAGACTAAATTCCAAGTCTGTCTTGGGTTGGTTGTTACCTATGATACAATCAATATGGATACATATTGGTCATCTAGAAGTCAGGGGCCCATATGAACGATAGAAGGTAATTCTGTGTGGGGATAGTTATGAATTTAAAGTTTCAATCACATGCTTTCAAGGGTCTCTTTCTACCTCAAATCCTCTCTTCCTGATCAGAGATATGTCACAACAAATCATGTAAAATGTAGCCTTATAGCAAGGAACTGTAATGGTCCACATCTTGTTCTTTCTTAGAAGGAAAATAAAATAGATGGACAGGATCTGGTCTCAGCACAGGGTCCGCCCAAGTCATGATTATCAAATGGATGAAAAGTATCTGATTCTCCTTAATTTCTTTCCAAGCTCTTACATCCCAGCTGGATCTATGTGCTTATCCCTATTCTTTTCAACGAGCAGGGTCTCTATTATTAGTCATTTGTAGCCAGTATGTATGGGCTAAGTTGATCTGTCCCTTATTCCATGGGAAAAGATGACCACATTAAGCCTAAATACACCCATTTGAATGACAGAACATTAATTTCATCTACCCTAAAGAGATCTCGCTTTCCTGAGGCATTGGATATCTGAGTTATTTCTTGTACTAGGATTTTGGTGACTCACATTTGAACAGTAAAGCAAATCAAAATGGACAAAGCATGATCAGGAGTCCTGATCTCAAAGGCAGACGTATTCTCAGATATATTTTTTGGTACTTTATGACCTATATGCCACTATCAGGAGATTTTTCTGTTTTTAAATATTTAAAAGGGGTGAAAAAGTTCATTTCAGCTTCAGCGACAGGCAAACCCCATGGTACCCTTCCACAGTCTGAACAGAATTTTCTTTCTGAAAAGATTCATCTTCCAAAGGTTGAAGGTAGAAGTATAAGGGGTTGAGGGTGGGGCTGAGCTCGATCACAACCTAGTAAACCTTGACCTTCCTTACAAATTCCGTTGTCTACTGCTCATGGAGCTTCTCATCCGCCCAGGTGTTCTCTACTAGCAGCCAGTTTTGGCAGGGGAGAGGGGTGTGTGATGTGGGGTGTGTGTGTGTGTGTGTGTGTGTGTCTGTGTGATGCTTTTTAATCAAGCTACAAACTTCTCTGCTGGGAATTTTATAAGCTCTTCCTGGATTTGTTTTGTGTACTTGAAGAAATAATTACCAATAAGCATCTGGTCTCTTGAAGCTAAAGGTGCTTACAAAGACTCCAATTGGAAATCTGAGGTCATTTTCAAATGAGTCTCCTTTTGAGTCCAGTAAGTACAACTTTAAGCTTTCAGCCAAGGTGTGGCCCTTTGTTCTTTAAGACAGAGATGAGTTCGTGCTAGTGACATTCAGTTGGGCAGATAAGCTAGTGCCAGTGAAATCCAATAGGACAGGAAACAGCAATTTGTTCCTGCACCTTTTCTACCCTCTGGGAATTCACACTCAGAAGGGAGGTCACTCTACACTGAGCCACCTTGTGGCATGTGTGGAGAACAACAGCCAGAGGCAAAAGCCATTTTATTATTGGCTGACAAAACAGTATTTTAAGGACACTCTCTGGGAAGGGTGTGGTGGTGATTCTGTGAGACGCCCCAAGAGAATAAGCAATTGTACAGCACAACTTGCTTCTGCTACTCCGTTTGTCTTCTATAACTGAACTCTTTAGAGAGATGATATTATTGTAGTGATTAAGAGAGAAAGCTTCGGAGAGCAACAGAAATGAGCTAAATCCTGACTAGTCAAATCCCGACTCTCCTTCTATCATATAAATGTAGCCTTATACTGGATACATAAACTTAAAGAAATTATTCAGCCTCTTGAGTCTCTGAAAAATGAAAATGGTAATGGTACCCAACTCATAGGTTTGTTGTAGGAACTAAATGAGATAATGCATAAGAAGAAATTGGCATAATGTCTGGCACGAAGAATGGACTCAAAAAATTTTTAAGTAGGTAACATGTAAACATTGTTGTCAAACTTCTTTGGGGATTTCTTACAATTTCTTCTTTGAAGTTAGAATCATGCTTTTTTGTATTGTTAAGGAGCTGATGGTAGATTGTCTTTCAAGGAAAGGGACAGAATCCTTTTTAAAATGCTATCAAGTCAGACTACGAGTTGTATGATTGTTAGCTTAGTTGAGTAGAAGCTATTTCTAGCTTCTCACCATTTATGAAGATGATGTCCGCTTGTGTCAAGGTAGGCTTTGAAAACTCCCCTTTTTCTTTGTCTTCACTCGGCCATTTTTGTCCAAGCTAGATATCTTAAAGCATCAGGAAATATTAGCCAGAGAAAACAGATCTGTTGACCAGTTTCAGGCACCTAACACCATGTCCATTCAGATGAAAATTGTTAGTCACTCCAGATCACACAGAATGACTGCATCTAAAGCCCAGCTAACCCACAACTAGTGAGTCAAATATTCCTTTCCCATTTCCTCTCTCTTACTTATTTCTCTTTATTTTAACTGTGAATGAGTAATTTTAAAGTGCTGATCTTCTGGATATATCCGAGAACTTTGCCCCTACCACAAACCCTTTGACTCTACAATGGACAATCTGTTGAAGACAAAAAAATACAATGGACAATCTGTTGAAGAAAAAAAAAGTTAGAGAAAAATATTATCCAAACCCAATAATAGGCTTCCATACTGAGTGATTCCCCCACCACTGTCTGGGCAGTATCTCAATTACAAAAATAAGTAAACATAAATATGTAGGTGATGGGGTTGAAATCTCATGTCATTATTGGAAGTCAACAGATACTCAAGGAGATGCTTCTCAACAGTATTGAGATAACTCAATACTGTTGGATAACTCAATTGTTGGATAACTCAACAGTGAGTTATCCAGTTAACTCACTGAAAGAAGATCTTAGGAAGATGGATTCAGCCGTTATAATAGCCAAAGTCTCAGGTAATGGGGTAAGGTTACTACTTTTCTTATCCACTTGGAATATAATTCAGATGGCATAGAAACCAGAGTCAAGGCATAAAATGAATAACCAAGTGTAGGGATCTCAATATTTCGAGTATTAATGACAGTACACGTGTTATTTTACCCTCTTCCTACAATATATTCACTTTTATTTCAATATATTGTAGGTAATATGAGTGAGGGAGAAGGTCCGTTGGTTTTCCATCTCTATTAAGGTGCTCTATGTATTTTGTTAATTGTATTTAATTTTGAGAGATACTACATGAATGGGAATTGTACTTAATATCACAGGAGTTTACCATTGTGTAGTATTTCACAGTTGAAAAATCTTTTTTAAGTGGGTTGCTTGGTTTGATCTTCACACCAATAAAATATGTTTTATAAGTTCTTATTAGAATTTGCATTTGATAAATGAGATTCCAAAAGATTAAGTTACTTGTTCAAGTATACTCTGCTAGTAAATGATCATACTGCGATAAGTTTGTGGTGTTAGGGGCTTAAATGTAATGCCAAGGAAGTTTATGGAACTTCCTTTCCTGAAAATCTTTTTAGAAACCAACAATTCTCTTCTAACTCAGGGGTTTAAGTGTTTTTATATGTGGTCCTGACTAAAGGCAAGCAAAGAGCCCAGAAGGCCTCATAAGTATTCTGCTAGCCCTGTAATTGGGACCATTTCTTTCTCTCTAAATGGAAGCACAGTGATGATAATAATTAAGCTTTAGGCTTTCATATTTCCTTTCATCTGAGTTCTTCAGCCGGACAGGAAGGACCCACCCGCTTAGCATGATATGGTTTTTTTCAAACTGGTCCATGTCCATTAACCATCTAGACTTCCATTAACCATCTAGACTTTGTTTATTGGTAACAGCAAACAACTTATGGAAACCTCAGGAATTTGAACCCCAAATGTGTGGTCAAATCTACTTTTTACAGAGGAAGGTATCATAGCTTTACAAAACTTTCTGAATAAAGTTTGTGCTCTTATACATAATAATGAAGTTAAGGAACCATCAAAGTAACTAGTCAGCAACATCTGCAAGTTTAGTGGGAAGAGTCTGAAGGCAGAGTGCAGATAGAAATGTGAACACTCCACTCTATCCCGCCTCCTCCCAGCATTCCACCTGCAATAGACTGTATTCATATCTCCCAGAGGAAATATGCTATTACTGATAATATGATCACTGAAACACTGGGAGTGGTTGGATACAGAGCTCTGGCAGTGGGTTAATAAAAGGCCTAATGAAGAACAAAAAATTCTGCCAGTCACTGTAAAAAAATATTGCCCTCGGGAAATTATAAATCAGACACCATGGTGTGAAGTTAAATATATATATATATATTTATATATATTTTATATATATATATAAAATACATACACACACACACACACACACACACAGCATTGCCTTGCTGATAAATGCTGGAGTGGGCAGACTGGTGACGAAACACATAAGTCACTGGATGCCCTTGAAGTTTCAGTCCACCTCAGCATGATGCAGTTAAACGCCTCAGCTGTGCAAAGCCAAAACCACATTTGCTCAGCCTTGTCTGATCACACTGCACTGTGTGGTAGAAACAGGATGACTGATCCACAAATTAGTTGTACTTCCCAGAGCCTTACTTGCCTTTTCCCTTGTTATTTTTATCTTTTTTTTATTTGTTTATTTGCTCAATTTTACAGCACTAATCTCAATAGACTCTTAAATACTGCTTCTGGATACAGACCTGTATTTAGGGTTTTCTTAATGTATCCACATTGAACTTGTCTGGTGGGCAGCCTCAATAATTCCATCCACCAACATAGGAAATGTGATGAACAAAGCAGGCCCCGACTAACAGTAATACCTTACCTTTCAGCTAAATTACCAGAGGTCTAGGAAAGAAAGAGTTGACCTTTCTAACACTAGAAACAATCACACACCTTGACACATGAACATGGTGACTGCCTGATTAATACTGAGGAGCTATGGTTCACCTCCTTGGTTTTTCACCTTCACTGAGTCATTGAGTTCCTGCGGCCTTGCTCCTTTAAACTGTTGCTTTCTAACACACCATTTTCTCCCCAGAGGGTACTTCTGCCATCTTCTCACCTGGTTGATTGCCTACCGACTGTTGACTTTACATCTGAGATAGGCATGGCCCCAGGGGATTTGGAGGAAAGATGGCCAAGGAGTACAGTGAGGTCAACGTCAAGGAGAACCCCTCCACCCCCACCAATGAAGCCTGCTTCACATCTTATCTGCTGAAGCTGGTATCTTTCAATCTACCCTTGAAAGAAATGAGGAGAGGCTGAAATGTTTCGTATTTCAGGGACTCCTCTGCAGTGTTAGGGTGTGGGAATAAACTGGGATATCTAGGGAATTCCTTTCCATTTTCAGGGATCCTAAAAAGACAATTCCAGAAATGTGGGGAAGGTCTATTAGAAAACCATCAGATTCCTTAAATAAATTGAACCACAAACCTCCAACAGATAGGACAATGAAACCTCTCTACTTGTAATAAGCATCTGGACATTTATCTTAAATTCTCTTCCCTGAGATTTACATTTTCCTGGAAATCTCTGAAATATTATCGCAGTTACCACCACTCTGGTTTCAAAGGGTCTATTGTATTTGTATTTCTTTTTTTACTGAGGTGATGAAAGAATATGTAAACCAAACTTTACCAAGGATTCAGGGATGAAAAAAATTAGAAAAAAATAGACAATAAAAATAATATACAGTTTGTGAATCTGAATCACACATGGCAGCTTTGTAAAGCTGTCTGATGGAGCATTGATTCCCATATGGCAGAGCAAATCCCTGATGGACTTTTCATTGGTGCACAGTGCAGCAAAATGGAAAGAAAAAAGATACAGTGAGATTTTCATACTCAATTATAATATATATTGTAAATTATACTTATTTATTCTAAGAGTGTATCCTTACTTTTATTATCATAAATACTCCTCTCTTTTAATAGTAGATTATATTTTTTCTTTTGATGTCTTTGTTTGGTAAAATACAAAGTTAATCATTCTGTGTTACTCTTCCACTTTTAAAATTTTACTCAGCCCAGAAACCCAAAAGTCTGGGAAACACCACAACAAACTGGTAAAGCCCTTCCTGTTTCCATTCTGCCTTAACCTTTCCTCCAGAGGCTATCTTTCCTCTGTCAGTATGGAGAACATGACCTCAAGCATATCCAGAGTTCTTAAAGTATTAGCCCCAAACAACAAGGTTTCCCCTCAAAAATATAGGAGTTCCCTTTCACTCTAACATCGAACTATCAAGTTGAAGCTTTTATTCTGAGGACGATCCTTTTAATCTAGCTTTGAGAGAAAATTAGTTTCTGGGAGGTGCTGCTGAGGTGATATCTATTAAAATTAGACAGAAATGGCAGAGCGGCTCTCTACTGCTTTGCACAGATATCCTCATAGGCAAGCCAAATTCCCCTTTCTCTTCTGTGTACATTTATGTACATTTAATAATAGTACTGTAATTATTTAATAATTATTATTACAATGATAGTATTGTAATTATCAGATGGAGTTTTGCAGTGCTGCCCAATGTACGACCCACAGACTTATTCGTAGAATAAATCCCTTGACGGAATCCAGTCATTTTATTTTATGAATATAAACTTATAATTAATTTTATTCAATACCAAATGAACAACCCAACCAAGTTAGTTGATCTAACATTTAATAACTCAATAGGTTATTTGTAAATAGTTCTTGATCACATATAAACATGAAAGTTTATTAAATGACACATTGTTTACCCCTGAGAATTAAAAAAAGAATTTGTGTTTTGAGGGTCATTTTCTGCCCAAAGGAGACCCCTCATGTGTAACAGACCACAGACCATTCTTTAAGGATGAGCACTTTGGGAGCCCTACACTGCAGATGAATGAGCCATGCCTGTAGACCAGAATATTGGCTTGCTAAATTCTTTCCGGATTTATTTTCTTTTGTTATTCTTGAGCTTTTAGGTAAGTTTGTTTACTTGTTCCCACTGTGCTGAGAGATCTTAAAGAAGAGCCTACGTCTACATCTGAATTAAGAGTACTGAGAGATAAGTCCATCACATTTGAACTAGAAGTTAGAGAAGAGAAGGAACAGGGGCTTCTGTGTGGCATATGGTTACTGGGAGGTCTCCCAAGGGAAATAAATATGCATCTTGGAAATGGAGAGAAGTTTACAGGCACAACCACCTCTCTCCCATTTGGAGATTCTTTGTATCGGCCAATTTTAGAGAATTGGCTCTTATTTTCTTAAAGATATCACTAGATGCCATTAGATGGCCAATAAAGATAAGGTCAGAAAATTGACCTTTGAAATTGGTACCGTGAAGGTTGTTGATGGTCTTACAAAAGCAGTTTTTGTGAAGTGGCAGGAGTAGAAGTCATTCTAGAACTTGCTGAAGAGTGAATTCCGTAAAAATGTAAAAGTAGCATTTGCAAGCCACTCTTGGGAAGCCAGGCTGTGAAAAGGTGGGGACAATGGGGTAATAGCAGGAGTTCCAGAGTCAAGGAATTGTGGAGATGGGAGATAATAAAGCATTTTTGTGTTACGGGAAAGATCATTTAGGAAGATAAAGATTGATGATGAAGTGGGGACAGAGAATGAGCAACTGAGCAAAGACTTTAAGAAAGTGAGAAGTGATAAGGGATGAGATCTGGAGTATGTGTGCAGCTACCAACATTTGAAAGGGGAAGGGATATTTCCTTCATTTTAATAGTAAGAAAGAAGGAAAGAGATAAGTACCCTTGCAGACAGCTTTGGATCACCAATTTTGGTGATGAAGAAAGTAACAAAGTTTCCATCTTTTAGTTTCTATGTTCATAACGACACTAGATTATTAGCTAAAATGAGAGGGAAAGAAATGAGAGTAAAACAAATTTTAAAATACTGATTAATTTTTAAATGTAGAATTATGGAGTAATGTTCAGATGCCATTTAAGGTCTCTGATGTTTTGGTTTATTCCTCAGCTATGAGGAATAAGCTATATCTGCTCCCTTCTTCATGAGCAGATATGGAAAGGGCAAGAAAAGTCAAACCAAGATTAGAATTTTACAAAGTTTATACAGCAGAATGATACAGGGCAAGAGCATTTGAATATTTGGTAGGGAGAAATTAAGTTAATGAATCATGAAATCTAAGCTAGAAAGGAAGGAAAGTGATAAGATAAATGAGTTGAAGGATTATGAGTAAGCAACAGGATCAATGGATTTACAGCCATGAAGTAGGAAGTACCAGAATTATGGGAAGTTGTGGTTGGAGAGAAGAATATATGCATTTGAGATTTTGGAGTGGGTGGAGATGGAAAGGTCAGTGCAAAGAGAAGTGAAGAAGCTGAGAAGCCAAGTTCCCAAGAATGATGACAGGAAATAAAGATACCGAGGCCAGGCCAGGCACGGTGGCTGTAATCCCAGCACTTGGGATCTGCCAGGCAGGCAGATCACCTAAGGTCAGGAGTTTGAGACGAGCCTGGCCAACATGGTGAAACCCCATCTCTACTAAAAATACAAAAATTAGCTGGGCATGTTGTCGTGCACCTATAATCCCAGATACTTGGGAAGCTGAGGCAGGAGAATTGCTTGAACCTGGGAGGCAGAGGTTGCAGTGAACTGAGATCGCGCCACTGCATTCCAGCCTGGGCGACACATCCAGACTCCATCTCAAAAAAAAAATAAATAAATAAAAAATACAGAGGCCAAAAGTTAGTGAAAGGTGGAAAGTGGCTAGGAAAATATCTGTAAATGATCACCATGGGAAAAAGACGATGACCTATCTAGAAGGATTGAGCCTCAAAGATGCAGCGTAGGAGGAAGAAGGGAAACTTTGATCTAAAGAAAGCATAGTGTAGAGGGGGACACAATGTCTCCTCCCAGTTGTGAAGGGTAGAATGTGCTAAGAAAAGAAGAGAGAGTGAAAGGGTTGCCGAGTAATGAGGTCCTCAGAGGACATCCAGGTTTTAGTCCATGTGGTGTACATTTTATTGGAGAATATGAGGCTGTAGTGCTATTTATCTCCCAAAAGAGAGGTCAAGATTTGAAAATGAGGGAAGTGGATGGCTGTGCCAAAGTTGTCCAGGGATAAGAGTTCAAAGAATGTAGAATGAGGAAAGAACAAGTAGAATTGTGAGGTATGATGGAATTATTCCTAGTTACTGCATTTTCTGTAAACACAGCCATAATCATGTCTCCTATTGAGTATCCACAATGTATGAGGCATGTATTGTATATGCATTATCTCATTTAAACTTTACAACAAACTGTGAGGAAAGTTGCCTCATTGTCCATTTCACAAAGGATGAAATTCAGATTTAGAGAGACCATGGAACTTGCCCCCAAATATACAGATTTTAAATGACAGAGCTTAACCACTATTTTATATTGCCCATCACTTAGTAACAGATGTATTCCTGAATGAGTCTATCACAATCTGAATTTTTTGCAAACCATGCCAGAGTTGCAATTCACAACATTTCTGGGAATACTACTGCAAATCCTTTGTTAATGCAAAAATAACTGCCCCAAATGGACACCTCCTCAGTAATCTGTTTGTCCAATCTCAATATGCTTGAAGCATGATTAATTTTTATTGAAAGGTGTAGTTACATAGTATTCTAGGTCAGAGATGATCAAAGACTTTTACGGACAATAAGTTTTCTAACTTAAAAAAAAAATTCAAAACTCAATAAGGTCAGTGGCAAAAGCAAGAATTACACCAAGGTATTATGACACTACTCACTATAAAACATTGCAATTCCTTACTCATTAGCAGAGTTTTATTTTTCATGGGATGTATTTCAAATGAGGATGTGCTATAAGTAGAAAACAATACATACGGGTTCATTAGTCTTGCTCTTTTAAAGATAAATGCTGTATGTGGGATAAATGCTGTGAGCAAGAAATTATAAGCAGGTTCCCATATGCTAGATATCTATTTCCACAGCTCCTATCATCATGGTTTCTGGGCACTTTGACAGATAGATGAGGCTAATTCAGGCAATGCAGTACATTCAGAGAGTAGGTGAAAATCCTCTTTCTCTTTTGCTCCCTGCCTCAAAAAAACAATAATTAGTTGGAAAGCTAAAAGAATGAAAGATTTCCTAGAATAGAAAACTAACAGAAAAGCCATGCAGAAGAAGCAGTTTTAATCTTTTTGTTACAAGTAATAATGTTGACTGTATTACCCTTTGATCAAGGTGTTTGGGAATGTATCCTAAGTAAATAATCCTCAGTGTGGAAAACGTTGTATGCTAATCAACACAGCATTAGATAGGGGAAAAATACAAGAGCAAACAAGAAAAAAAAGTGTTCAAAAGTAGGAGATAATTGTGAATAATTTATGGTATTTATTCTCTGAATATTGTGTAGAGTTAAAATCACATAGTAAAAACTGTGCACAAACCATAAGAATTTCATTCTTTGGAAAAATCCTTAAAATACAATGTTAAATGAAGAAAGTAGACTACAATATTATATAAATAATGTGATTAAAGCTGTAAAAAGAAAAATACAATGCATAGAGAAAAACTTGGGTTTCAGTGTTGATACAGGAGTGATTTTTTTATTATTTTAATTTTTCTGTATTTTTTAAATTTCCTTTGAGAAAAATATCTTATTTTAAAAAATAATAATGTAGGAATTTGGAGATTTAAGAGCTTGAAATTCTACCAATAATGACATTTTAAAAATCCATTCACATGGATTTTTAACAAGTACCCCATTACTGGCAAACCCTGTAGTATTTTTAATAACATTTTAATCAAATTTTCCCAGTTTTTACATATGTTAAAGTGCATCAAAATGTGGACAGTTTGATGAATTTCGACAATTGTACATACCCATGTAACCACACCACAATCGAGATAGAGGACATGTCCATCATTCCCAAAAGTTTCTTTATGCCCCTTCCCAGTCAAATCTTCCCCCACTTCTTGAACAGGAAACAACTGATCTGTTTTCTATTACTATGATTACTCACTGTTCCTGTTCTAGAATTTTATGTAAGTGGAATTGTACAGTTTTTATTCTTTTCTCTCTGGCCCCATTCACTCGGCATCATGTTTTGAGGTCAATCCACCTTGTTGCATGTATCAGTAGTTTGTTCCTTTGTATTGATGTGTATGCCTATGCCACATTGTGTGTATGTACCATATATGTTGATCTATTCATTTGTTCATGCTCATTTAGGTTGTTTTCATTTGGAAAGATGTTTTGGACATTTGTGTTCAAATCATTCTGTGGACATATGTTTTCATTTCTTTTTTTTTATTTTATTTTTCCATAAGCTATTGGGGTACAGGTGGTATTTGGTTACATGAGTAAGTTCTTTAGTGGTGACTTGTGAGATACCCAAGCAGTATACACTGCACCATATATGTTGTATTTTATTCCTCACCCCCCCCCACCACACCCACTCTTTCCTCCAAGTCCCCAAAGACCGTTGTATAATTCTTATGCCTCTGCATCCTCTTTGGTGCTAAAAGCTAAAAGAATGAAAGGACCCAAGAGGTATGCCTTGCATTCTACCAGTGGAATTCCTATGCTGTATGGTAAGTGCATATTTAACTTAAGGTTTAAATTAAAAAAAAAAAAAATAAAAACTTTCACAAGCGAAAATCTTTTCAACCTTAGAATAGGCGAAAATTTTTTAGAGGGGATGCAAAAAGCACAAGCCATAAAAGAAAAAATTTATATATAGGACATCATCAAAGTTAAAAATTTCTGTCCTTCTAAAGACAGCACTAAGGAAACAAAAAGACAAGCAGCAGACTGGCAGAAAATATTTACAATACATATATGTGAAAAAGAATTTGCATTTGAATACATAAATAACTTTTACGAGTCAATGGTAAGAACTCAAACATCCAATAAAAACAAGGCAAAAGATTTGAACAGATATTTCTTCAAAGAAGATAAACATGCATATGAATAAATGCTCAATATCATTAGTCATCAGGAAAACGCAAATTAGAATGATGATGAAATATCATTACACTTCTACTAAAATGTCTACAATTACAAAGATTGATAATACCAAAGCTAGTGACTATGTGGAGCAACTGGAACTCTCAGACGGTGTGTATTTTTAGTGGAATGATTCATCTCACATTGGTATCTTAAACAAGTGAAGAATTATTCCTTTAAGTCAGGGCCTGAGGTTTAATTAATGTTCATATTTAGTCCTTTTCTCATTATACCTTCAGATTTTGCTAATTTCCATGGCTAGATTATTGTGTATAACCTAGCTAAATATCAAATGGTCTCTACATCAGGAAAGACACAATTGTTATTGGCCTGGCAAGTTATTTTAAGATATTATCTCTATAACTACCAATTAATACATTCAATACCTCATTATCTTTGTTCTATTTTAATTTTCATAAATCATTTTGGAGGCCATACTGTATCTCCTTCTTACCATGTAAATCTTGTAATGCCTTTGGTCAAAAGTAATAAAATTCAAATCAAACACAATTAGCAATTCATGAGTTATCTTTCAGTTTATACATCAATTCCAAAAGCTGACTCAATTTATAGACTCAATTAGAATGTCAACTGTGCTAGGTTGTGGGGTTTGAACTGTGACATTGGGAAAATTCAAACATGGTTTTATTTACTCTAGAACTTTAATTTCCTGTAATCCTCTCACAATCTATAACAGCACAATGATCTCTTTGAAGTGAAAACAGAGAATCACTCTTGAATTTTACTTCTCTACACGCCTTATTTGCTCTATTTTTGTGTTATTGTGATTTTCCAAACCTAAAATAATGATTTGAAGTACAACTGAGAGGAAAACAATTTAATATGTATTTTTAAATTCCAGAATAATTAAATTCTCACAATATTTTAATGATTTGGGAGATAATTAAACATAACATGTGATATCTAAGCTTAGGTATCGCATGCATTCTGTGGTTTCCTAAATTTTCTGTAGATTTTACTCTGTATCAACTTACTGTCTCATTTTCAGTACCAATATTGATGGGCTCTGCTTCATTGTTTGATCCTTCCCAAATTTATTTAAAATGTAGTCACACATAGATTAAATCATATGTCAGAACTGTTCATGGTACACCCTGTACGTTCCTAAAGAAAGATATTTAATTAATTAAGAAAAAATAGTAGCATTCTGTAGCAAAAGCAAAAAATGCAAGATCAAAACTCCAGGTAGACTCTTTAAGCCATTATGAGTGACCTCTAAACCACAAACAATGGTAAATTCTTAGGAAAACTTTGCTTAACTGGCACTCACAATGCATATTAACTCAGAAGCACAACCCGGCCAAAAATATAAACCACTCAGTGGTTATAAATGTGAAAAGAAAATTAGCACATGAGCAAAAGGAAAAACACATCTTTGGTGTCAACCTTTCCGTGAACTTCTCTGTTGTGATTACAGTTGTTTGTTGGGTTTTGCAAAGGTGTGATGGACAGGGGGAAATGTACACCTGGAGGGAACTGCGCAGCTGTCAATAGTTGCAGACTGAAACTATGTTAGGTATAATTGTGTTCATTGTTTGTATTTCCTGATTCACAGAGCCCCTTAAAGTCACTGCAAAGGGAGCAAGTCTTACAGAGGTTCCCAACCATGTCTGCATATGAGACTCACTAGAGTGTTTTCAAAAATATTCAAATGTCTGATTCTTTCTACAGGTTAATGAAATAAGAACCTCTGGGCATGGAGCCTGGATATCAGTATTTTCTAATAACAGCTGGTGATTCTGATGCATAGTTAGGTTTAAAAAACACTATATTAAAGCAAACGTTAGTAGCTTTTTCCAGCCCAGGCTTCTAAGATGATAGAGAAAGTAGGGACAAGATTGAAGGGCCCAAAGCTATTTCCAATTTATCAGAAAGTCCAAGAGAATTATACATGCAATGTACAATATCCAGGTTCCAATATCAACAGATGGTTGATCTGTAGTTACATTGGATCAATAGTGTATTGTGAAAGACAGCTGATGAACATAAAATGAAGAAATGAATTATTACATAAGAAAATATTTTTAGTACAACAGTTTAACCATTGACTCCATTTTGGGAAAAACTAAAAAGAGAATCTCTGAGATAGCTGTGGCTTTTGCCTATACAACATCCATTCTCCTTCTTTTGAAAACAATACCTCAATTTTGTAATGGGGAAATATCCCTTCCCCAATGTCAGTCTGAGTCTAATTGAACATACCATCTGATTCTGAGATGAACATGTGACTCAGACCTGGATAATGTCAATATTACAACCCTTTGGCCAGAATAGTGATTCAAACCCATGAAGATGATCTGAGTCAAGCCATGGGAGTGATCAGAAGTCAGCCCTGATACTTTCTAGCGTAGTAAGAAGGAAACCTGAGCCACAAATGAGAGAAAAGTCTGTGTTACTAAAAAGGCAATGAGGAGAAAAGCAGATACTAGCAAAGAAGACAGATGAAACTGGTCTTGTGCTCATAGGCTTGTCAGTTACGTAACCGGGTAAATTTAATTTTGTTACATTTGTTCATTCATTCATTTATTTGAGGAAAGCAATTTTGAATAGAAATTCTGCTATCAGAAACCAAACAAGTTCTAATAAATATAAGATCCTGTATTAGTGAAATTATCAGAACTAATAGGACATCTAGAGATACTTTACTATTCTATTTTTCTTTGTTTATTTGATTGTTTGTTCAGACAAACTAAGGCTTTAATTTCCCAGAACTAGAACCTCAAGCAAATTTCTAGTCAGTCATTCAATCCATCAACAAGTATTTAATGAGCCCATCCGTGTCTATCACTCTTCTAGGCATGAGAAAATGAAACTAAGTGGAAGGCTTTGTCCCCGCCTCCAGTAAGTTTACAAACTAGTCAGAAAGACATAGTAAGTATATTTGAAATAACTTGGAGAGAAGAAAGCTCATAAGTTTCACTCTAAAGGAATATTAATTAACATGCTTCAAGTGTTTTATGTGAGCCAAACATGAAACATTGTAGAAGAATCCTAAGAAATAAATAGTACAACCACTGCCCTCAAGGAGCTTACAGTTAAAGACATAAAACACTGATGGTAGAGATGATTTAAGTGCATTATAAAGCAACATGCCATAACATAATAATAAAAACAATACCTCAGTATTAAGGTCTGAATAGGTAGCATGGTAATTACCAATTTACTCTAATAGCTCAATTTCTTCCATGACTCTCAAGGGCTACCAACTTAAATTTCAGAGGTTGGTGTTTAAACACTGGATCTGTAGGATTGGGGGGTGTTTTCCCAACTCTACCACAAATTCCAGCACTTCCATGTAGAAACAGATCACCTTCTAAAAAATAAATCCTAACAACTTTTCATAATTCTCCAGTTCTCCATCATTCTACAATTTTTCATCATTCTCTAATTGGTATCCTTTAACTTTTCTTCATTTTCTAACTCTCTATCAATTCTCTATACTGTTTACAGTTCAGTTTCCAAAGTTTTCCAAGTGTAGTATAATCTAGTTCTTGTGTTAAAGATACAGGAGGAAGTGAAACAATGACCACAGGAATGTAGAATTGGATTCACGTTGACAAAATCCATTTCTTTCTTCTTTATCTTCTTGTTTTCTTCTTCCCTTAAACCTCCAAATCCAGACTTTTTTGAAAACAAACTACTATTGGATGAAGACTAGCTTTTGTACTCCAAAAGAGTAGTCTCTTAATCAAAATGACTCCCAAGCATATGTGCATCTGTGTTTATGTGTACATTTATCTGTGTATGTGTGTGTATGTGTATGCATTGAGGGTTAAGATTTCAGACTCTGGAGCGGGGAGAGGTACCTGGAAAGACTAGGAACGAAATTTACCAAATATGGGTCCTTATTTACTTTACGTACTCCTTCATCACTTCTTCTTGTGGGGAAGGGGAGGGGTAGATTAGATTAGTACTGCAAATACGTACCAAGAACACAAAGAATATCTCAGTAATGGAATCAGAGAAAATCCAATAATTAAACGTTCCCTAGTGTCTATTCTGCTGCCTTACTTCCTTAATTTTCCTTTTCAATTCTTATTAACCTTTCTGTTAATGCATGGATAGGAGAACATGAGGCACTGAAATGGAAATTACATGATTTGGCTACTTATAACTCTTATTTTTAAATAAAAAGTTGACATTTAATTGAGAGATGGAATAATAAGGTTAAAATGCTAGCCAATGTGATCCCCACCCGCACACCCAGAATGGCCTCTTACCATGTCTTTGGTTTACTCTCTGCTTAGTCAGCTAAGCTGTTCTCATCTGATTGTTTCAGAAAAGGGATTTGACAACATAAAACAGAAAAAAAGTAATCATTTCTTGGGTTTTGAATTCAGAAGTCTAAACAATGAGGCAAAAGAGTAGAAAGGAGTCTTCTATATAAGATTCATAATATAGCAAACAATTTAGGATAAAATATGATGAAGTGCACAGCTTTCCCTAGGTTTCCATGGCCACTTTAGAAAACAGTATTCCCTGCATGTTGATAGAAGTCAAAGCCAAAAAAAAAAGCAACGCAAACCTAGACCTCGGTGAGTCTCCAAGGGAGGGGCATTGTCCATGCTTCTAGGCCAAGTTCAAGGCAAGGGCCAATTGCCTGAGAAGTTTATGGAATCTAGGTTGAACCAAAGGAGGCAAAACCTAAGAGAAAAAAAACGACTGCTATGTGCATTTAGGCAGATAGAGCCTTCGACAATATCAGAACTTCCCTCTTCTCAGGGTGGCAGAGGAAAACAAAATTGACTTTTGTTAAGTGTGGCTCAGACATAGCAAGAGAACCACTGAACCCAAAGTGATTGTGCTTACTGGAATAAGGCATATCTCCATGGTGACTCAAGTGGACTAATAGCTGCAGTCCAGATGGGACAACGTCACAGCCATTGCGAACAGAGATCACTGTGGATAAGGCAATGGATGTCTTCAAAGACACCTATAAGGGCAAAAGACGTTGAAGACCAGATTTGCCTACTGCCACCTCTGCCCATGCAGAGTCAACCATATGCAAAATCTTAACATTAAATCATTTATAAAGACAGATGGTATATCTGTTAAGCTCTATAAAAAACTGACAGGTAGGCCGGGCGCGGTGGCTCAAGCCTGTAATCCCAGCACTTTGGGAGGCCGAGACGGGCGGATCACGAGGTCAGGAGATCGAGACCATCCGGGCTAACACGGTGAAACTCCGTCTCTACTAAAAAATACAAAAAACTAGCCGGGCGAGGTGGCGGGCGCCTGTAGTCCCAGCTACTCGGGAGGCTGAGGCAGGAGAATGGCGGGAACCTGGGAGGCGGAGCTTGCAGTGAGCTGAGATCCGGCCACAGCACTCCAGCCTGGGCGACAGAGCGAGACTCAGTCTCAAAAAAAAAAAAAAAACTGACAGGTATAGGTAATCAAAATCTATTATTCAGATGAATAATAATGTTCAAGTGACTGTTTCTAATGCAAAAACTTTTCTTTCATATTGATGATCACAAATTTCTGTGAGTGATCTCTTTCTAAAATGAAGCTGATCAAAATTTTACAACTGACAAATATGATCAATAGCCAACACAAACCTTAGAGTAATAAAATCTGAAACTGTTGCACTTCACCCTCTTAAAAACAAAGACAGGACTGAAATATTTGCAAGCCAACAGGCACCAATGGCATGGCTTCAAACAAGGCTCAGTTATAGTGCCATTTTCCTTACTCCCAGAGCAATGAGTGGATGACTTAAGACCAGAGCAGAGTAAACCTCTGAGCTATTATGCTGGAAGTAAATTAAAAAGCATTTATAATGTCACTCATTTGCTACCTCCACACTTGCGTAATATTTACATCATATTGCAGTATGCTGCTTTGAAATGCCTTGTATATTTCCAGGATCTATGCTTACTGCCATCAACCAAAGCTGTTTGAGGACAGGGACTGTGTCAAATTCAATGGAAACCTCTTAATTTCGTTAGACTTTTCTCCTGTATTGATATTGTTTCCATTTATTCTTCCTATAGCTCTCTTTGCACTTTGCTCCTTGACTTGAAACATTCAGTAAATAATTACTGACCACCCACTATGTGGGACGTAAGGTCCTAGGCCCTGAGAAAAATTATGTAAAGAAGAAAGACAAAGTTTTGGCTCGCATTGAGTCTACAATCCAGTGCAGAAATTTAATTTTTAAAAAAGAATATATGAATTAAACAAGTTCAGATTGTGACTGGTGCTAGGAAGAGAGTAAAATAAAATGCTATACTATAGCAGGATAATATGTAAAGCCTATTTTAATTTAGGGATATCAGGAAAGGCTACTCTGAAGAGATGTCTTGTGAGCTGAGACTTGAAGGATTATAATGAATCATATAATGATCATCTTGTAATGATCTGAACACAAAAGGGAACTGCAAATGCAAAGGCTCAGACATAGGATCAGTCATGCTTTTTGTCAAGGAGACCAGTGTTTCTTAGTCTGAATGATCTAGAGAGGGAGTGATAGAAGGTCCTAGGAAAGCAGAGAGGGATCAGCTTTCATTGGACTTTGTAGTACATATTGCCACTCTCCCTGTGATTCTTCTCTTCTCTTTCTGACCATTCCATCTTAATCTCCTTCATGAACTCTTCCTGCTCTGCCTGGCTCTCAAATACTGGTGTTTTCCAGATTTCAACCTTACCTCTATTTTTCCCCTTCTGGTTTTTCCCAGATTTTCAGCACTCTCAACCGTTTGCTGGAAACTCCAAAATCATTATTTCCAGTTGTACAGTGTACTAATTATGACTTTAAAGCCCCAATGATGGCCGAAGAACTACACAAATGTCAACATAGAAGAGTTGTCCGAAGCCAGGCATGGTGGTCCACACCTGTAATCCCAGAACTTTCAGAGGCTGAAGCAGAAGGATATCATGAGGCCAGGAGTTCAAGGCCTTGGCCTTCCAAATTTCTGGGATTACAGGTGTGAGCCACCATGCCCAGCCCAGAGCAATATTTTTAAATGGCAGTCATATCATGTTTCTTATCCAGTGTTTTCTCATTTCTCTTAAGTATCATCCAAATTCTTTACAATGATTCACCATCTACCACCACGAACATCATATTTCATCTCTCCTCTGTCCCTTTTGCTCACTCTTCTCCAGCCACACAGGCCTCCCTACTTCTCCTTGAGCATGCCATGCAAGCCCTCAATCATGGCTTTGTCACAGGCTGTTCTCTCTGCCTTAAAAGCTCTTCCCCTCCGGATGCACATGGCTCACTCTTTAACTTCCTTCAGATTCCTTCTGTGACAATCTTACATAAAATAGAACACCCACCTCCCCCATCACTTTCTATGGCCAATACTCTGCTTTATTTTCTCTTTACTACCTTTATTTCTCTATTTTCAGCACAATTCTAAATTAAGCGGGTATTTTTAAAATTTATCTGCCTCCTCCATTAGCATATAAAATTTATGACAGGGATTATTTTCTTAGTCATCTTCAGTCTTCTGCTCCCACAACAGTACTTAGCACACGATAGTGGTTCACTAAATATTCCTTGAATGAATTAGCAAATCTCCATGCCCCTATATAGGCTATTTTTTTGTGTGTCTGACATATTACACCTTTTCTCTTGGTGTAATTCACTCTTCTCAGCATGGATACATCAGTGAACAAGTTGGGTGTAATGCACTGGTGTGAAGTGTGAGATATAAAAAACTCCCTTTCAATCTTCATCAAAGGTCTGCTGTAGAAGAAAATCGGCAGCCAAATTCTTATTCTTCTCACAAGCAAAATATGCTTGTATCACAAGTCCTTCAGGAATTCCTACCTTTCTATAGCTTCTTTTTCCTGAGGTGTTACTTGAATGTAGTTCATAGGACCATTTCCAGGTTCTGCAATTCCTCCACTGCCACCTCCACCTCCTCCTCGACCATCAGCTTCTCAGACTGGTTCATTTAACATCTGAATAAAATGCTCCTTGTGTTGGCTAATTTGCTGAAGTAATTGAGGATTCTCTCCACCTATCTACTGTAGTAACGCTGGAAGTAGGGAAGTATTCTGTTGAATAATTTGTCTCATCTGTTGAAACTGAGGCTGATTCCATAAAAATTCAAGGGGATGTTCCAGAACTTGTTGTTGTCGTTGCTGTCGTAGTTGCTGCAACTGCAGCCAGTGTTGAAGACTGAGGAACCCCAGTACTAGCTGCTTGGTGGGGGTCAACCACAACCTGATTTTAACTCCAGGGATTCCCATTACAAGACACTCCACTGCCCTGTCAAGGTTCTTGAAACTGGCTCTCGGGGCTGCAATTACTTGCTCTCATTCATAGCCCATTGGCGTGATCTCAGTTACCATATTCTCATAAGGCTGACCTGTCACAAGTGCACTCGTTGCATCTTCGAAAAGGTTTGACCAAGAAGAATCTCACAATGTACAATCAGTTGATGTCAGCCTAGTAGCCACTGGTGTCTCTGCTGGCTTTTCTGCAGCTTTCTTTTGTTTAGTTGCACTAGCAGGTGCAGGTTCAGAAGACACTGTCACTGATACTGGAGTGATAAATGCGGGTGTGAAAGTGGTAGCCAAAGCAAGGACAGGGGTTGGAGCCTGAGCCACAGTTGTTGCTGTGGAGGAAGTTAACTGCTGTAGTGCTGGCAGGAGCTGACTGCTGAGTTGTAGCTGGTGCTGGTGTTGACACTGCTTTGGGTTTGGTCACCATAACCATAACCACCACAAAGATTTTCTCATCAATTTTATATTCTTTGAGAGCAGCATCATCATTGAGGATTTCGCCTGCATAAATTAATTTTTGACCTGCTACCGGAGAGGCCTCTTTCGCCTTTTCAGATTCTATCTTCTCTTTCAGTGCTTTCACTGTCTCCTCCGGGTCAATGTCTATCTTGAAGCTCTGCGGCTGGAGGGTCTTCAGGGTGACCTGCATGGGGCCACTGCGTAGCTCGGCTGCGGGGCCTGCGCCGGGTGCTGGCTGCTGGTTGGTGGGGGGCGGGTCTGTGGCCTCGTTAGATAACTTTTCATTTCTCTTGGAATAATCCTTAGATATGCAAATGATGAGTTGTATAATAAATGTATAGTTATTTTAATAAGAAACTGCCAAAATGTTTCCAATGGGGCTGAGTCATTTTGCATTCCCACCAGGAAAGTGTGAGAATTCTAGTTATTTCACATCTTTACTGACACTTGGTATTATCATTCTTTGTTATTTATGCCAATCTATTTCTTATAGACGTCATGGCAGGCTAGTGTCTGCATAACTAGAGCAGAATTCAGGGACACTTAGGCCTTACAGAATAACAAGAACTGATCTGCAAATGCGTTTGCATAGCAGCTTGATGAGGCCCATATAGTCGAGCCTGGGGCAAAGAAAATAGCCAAAGCTTTCTGTACCCAAGAGCTGAAAGGGCACAACAAAACCAAAAGGACTGTAGGATTTAGAAGATAAGGATGCACAGGATAAGGATGCAGCCAGAGATCACGGTTGGACTACAAATGTTAGTAGTGAACAGCAGCACAAAAATATGGAGAAGTAGTGATCTGATTAATGACTTGGGGTGTGACAATATTACAGAGAACAAAAATCCGCCTTCAGACTGATGCCATGTCCTCACAGAACTTAGATATAATCTTAGAGAGCAAAAGAAGAATAAAACTATGCTTTTCTTAAGTTGACAAAGCTTAAATTCTAAATCTACCAAGTTTATGTCCTGAAGTGACTGAATTTACTTAAGAATAGCAATATTAAGCTGTTGCCCAACAAGCAGTTTGTAGGTAAGGATGGAAATTCAAATTGTTTACTAAAAATACATTTGACTTCTGCATATTTGTATTTTCTGTGTGAAAATTCACCCACATCATAACAACATGTTTCCACCTATTCAGATGTCCTTGCTTAAAAAAAACTGTACATCTTTGAGTTTCATGTGTATTTGGTAGTGATCATGACATATATATTAGAAAAATGTGTAATAAAAGAATATTTCTGTAATCCCAGCACTTTGGGAGGCCAAGGCAGGCAGATCCCTTGAGGTCAGGAGTTTGAGACTAGCCTAGCCAACATGGTGGAACCCCATCTCTACTAAAAATATAAAAATTAGCCGAGCCCAGTGGCGTGTGCCTGTAATCCCAGCTACTCGGGAAGCTGAGGCAGGAGAATCACTTAACCCAGGAGGCCGAAGTCGTAGTGAACCAAAATTGCACCATTGCACTCCGGCCTGGGAAAGAGAGGGAGACTCTATTTAAGAAAAAAAAAAAAAAAAAAGATTTCAATTAAGACTCTAAAACAACAACTTGATATAGTTTTTGTTTTCTTTTTTTTAATTATTATACTTTAAGTTCTAGGGTACACGTGCACAATGTGCAAGTTTGTTACATATGTATACATGTGCCATGTTGGTGTGCTGCACCCATTAACTCATCATTTACATCAGGTATATCTCCTAATGCTATCCCTCCCCCGTCCCCTCACCCCATGACAGGCCCCGGTGTGTGATGTTCCCCTTCCTGTGTCCAAGTGTTCTCGTTGTCCAATTCCCACCAATGAGTGAGAACATGCAGTGTTTGGTTTTTGTCCTTGCAATAGTTTGCTGAGAATGATGGTTTCCAGCTTCATCCATGTCCCTACAAAGGACATGAACTCATCCTTTTTGATGGCTGCATAGTATTCAATGGTGTATATGTGCCACATTTTTTTAATCCAGTCTATCATTGATGGACATTGGGTTGGTTCCAAGTCTCTGCTATTGTGGATAGTGCTGCAATAAACACATGTGTGCATGTGTCTTTATAGCAGCATGATTTATAATCCCTTGGGTATATACCCAGTAATGGAATGGCTGGGTCAAATGGTATTTCTAGTTCTGGATCCTTGAGGAATTGCCACACTGTCTTCCACAATATGGTTGAACTAGTTTACAGTCCCACCAACCGTGTTAAAGTGTTCCTATTTCTCCACATCCTCTCCAGCACCTGTTGTTTCCTGACTTTTTAATGATTGCCATTCTTCTGCCAGTTTTCAAAGGGAATGCTTCCAGTTTTTGCCCACTCAGTATGATATTCGCTGTGGGTTTGTCCTAAAGAATTCCTATTATTTTGAGATACGTCCCATCAATACCTAGTTTATTGAGAGTTTTTAGCATGAAGGGCTGTTGAATTTTGTCAAAGGTCTTTTCTGCATCTATTGAGATAATCATATGTAGTTTTTGTCTTTGGTTCTGCTTAAAAACAAAAAAAAAATGAAAAAGCAAGCTTTCAATTATGACTCTAAAACAACAACTTGATATAGTTTTTTGTTGTTGTTCTTGTTTTTGTTGTTTGAGACGGAGTCTCGCTCTGTTGCCCAGGCTGGAGTGCAGTTGCGTGATCTCAGCTCACTGCAAGCTCCGCCTCCTGGGTCCATGCCATCCTCCTGCCTCAGCCTCCTGGGAAGCTGGGACTACGGGTGCCCGCCACCTCATCTGGCTAATTTTTTGTATTTTTAGGGGAGATGGGGTTTCACCGTGTTAGCCAGGATGGTTTTGATCTCCTAACCTCGTGATCCACCCGTCTCAGCCTCCCAAAGTGCTGGGATTACATGCGTGAGCCACCGTGCCCGGCCAACTTGATATAGTTTTATGGTTTAGAGAGAATTCCTCTGCAGTGGAAATGTTAACGGCTTTTATAAAAGTAATGAACATAAGCCTGACATTGGTACATATATAGTGTAAAAATATACATCATTAAAGACTTCTATTTAATATCAAGTATTTTTATGAATATATTTAAAATGAGAGATCATAGCTGTGTGTATGTGTGTTTTTGTGTGTGTATACATTATTATATTAATTATAATATATATTATATTTTTTTCTGGTACTTATTTTCTATAAAGTCTCCATAAACACTGAATTAGTGAATACTAAGCCATTCACTAATTTCCCTGTGGGAAATACAGAGCTGGGTTCCTGTGAACCTTTGGTCACATTTTCATTAAGTAATCAACATATAACTTTGTTTTATGTGTGTTTCTATTTAAGGAAATCCTATTTAATACATAGAGTTGATTCAATAACATTGAACTCACAGTCAACAGCACTGTAACTCATGCCTGATATTCATGTTAGATAAATAAAGCTTATTTAACACGTGTAATTATGTCATTTTCTTCATAAGGTACATTACAGACTTCTTCTGCTTGGAAATACTAGATAGCACTTCAGTGCCTCAGCACTATACTTGGGGCCATTTAAAACAGAGAAATCACCAAAAGCACAAAAATGCAAAAATAAAAAGATGTGGCACTAAATAGACAATAAAAAGAATGCTTGTTTAGGGAACGAGAACTGAACAAGTAGGCAGGGTTTTTTCCTGTCCAACCTCAGCTGGGATGAGGTTGGGTGCAAGAAACTGCATGTCCTCAAATGGCAGTGAAAGTGCAACAAGTACTGATTTTGGAGTTACAGGTAAATTTCAGTGAGTAGGCAATACGCAATCCAAATATGCAATCCACAAATAAGGCTTGACTGTACATGTGTGTGAGTGTTGTGTGTGTGTAGTGGATAGTGTGCTCCTTGAAGATGCAAATATTGCTGACATACCTTTACATAAAAATAGTTATGTATGGATACCTTATATTGAACAATCAGTATTTTCTAAATTCGATATTGGTAGATAAAAGGAATTTAACTAAGGCTGTTTCTCTCCGGAAGTGTGTTAATAACCTATAAATAATCATTTAACCTCAGACTTTCCCTAGACTAGATAAAGTACTTTGCATAGTTGATGTTACCTTTGTGAAACAATTTTCTCTAAAACACGAATACCCCAGAATTCGGAAACCAGTCACCTATTGTTATATGTCCTGTTTGCCAGGCTTAGAAAGCTTATTGCTTGGAGTTGGGTCTTTGTGGCCATTCCTTAGGGAACCTCCCAATTTAAGACTATAAGATTCCTTGTTATATCATACTTAGCACCCTGATTTATCCTTTCACTTTCTATTTCTTCCCCAACTCCTTCTGGAAAAAGCCAATACAATACCATCCATATTTTAAATGAACTTATGTAAATTTTTATCAAATATAAAACTCTTTCTATACTTTTTTTAGACGGAGTCTTGCTCTGTTACTCAAGCTGGTGTGCAATGGCGCAATCTCTGCTCACTCACCCTCCGCCTCCTGGATTCAAGCAATTCTCCAGCTGATTTTCATTTTTTTGTTTGTTTGTTTTCTGGGTATTTTTGTTGTTGTTGTTGTTGTTTGTTTGGTTTTTTGAGATGGAGTCTCACTCTGTCACCAGGCTGGAGTGCAGTGGTGCGACCTTGGCTCACTGCAACCTCTGATTCCCTGGTCCAAGCGATTCTCCTGCCTCAGCCTCCCAAGTAGCTGGGATTACAGGCACTCGCCACCATGCCCAGCTAATTTTTGTATTTTTAGTAGAGACGGGGTTTCACCATGTTGGCCAGGCTGGTCTTGAACTCCTGAGCTCATGATCTGCCCACCTCAGCCTCCCAAAGTGCTTGGATTACAGGCATGAGCCGCTGTGCCCAGGCCTATACTTTTAATATATTTTATTGGCTCAGGGAAGATATGTAATTGGTCATTCATTCACTTGTTTTAAAAACTCATTTAAGAAATGATGATTGCATCACTATTACGTCCTAGACCATGATCATTCTCTGTGTAGGAGTCCATCGTCAACATAAATGCCATCCAGCCAGCCCTCTGCTAGGTCTAATCATCTTGATTTGTATTTCTCCAATCATCTTCAGTTTCTTCGTGTTTCTCTTTTATTATCTTCTTTCTTGTTCTGAAGATCTGCTTTTGGTTCAAAAGCTCAGAACTGAATTCAGCAAACATCTGACCTAGTGCAGATAAAACCAATGACCCACAATATATTACCTTGGTATTAAGACAAAAAAAGTATAAATTTTTCTAATTATAAAACTAATAAATTTTATTGCCCTAAAATACTTGAAATGGTAAATTTACAAGGAAGAGAATAATACAAAATAATAAAAATCCCTCTAATCCCAGCACACAGAGATAATCCTCTTTATAATTTGCTGTATTTCCCTCCTATGCATATTGTTCTAAATAGTTCCAGTAGACAACTTACGCATTTTTTCTTTTCCACTATTGATAATTTAAATTTTTAACAAATATCATAATATTCTGTTTTATAATGACATAATTTAATTACTCATTCCCATGATGCCAAACATATTTCTTGCAATTATTTAACATATATATAGTTGATTCATTAATATGGAACTCAAAGCCAAAAGCACTACAACGCATGCCTGATATTCGTGTTACATGAATGAGGCTTTTTTACACACATAAGTTTGTTATTTTCCTCATAAGATACATCACAGGGGCTTCTGCATGGAAACACTAGACAGCACTTAGTGCCTCGGTGCTATACTAAGTAAAATTATACTCAATAACGTTGCAAAAGATTCGCAGACTATTCAAGTAAAGTCTTAGTCATTTTTGTGGTGGTTGAATATGGCCTGTTATTTCTGATTGATATACACAATGTAAAATTTATTCTTGGAAACTATAATACTCTGTGTTCTCTTACTTTCATTTGTGCTTATCAAGGTTGCTTCAAATTTATTTCTATTAAACGTGTGGATTTGGCAATGGAACTTTAAATGACTGTATTTATAAATAAGTGAAACTTGAACAGAAAATACATAGAATAACATCTCTGCTATAAACAAAACAAATAAAAAATATGTTTTTAAAATAAAGAATGTTAGGATAATACCAAAAACGAGCAGGAAGTTTATATATGCTAGAGTTCAAATTAGCCAGTAAAGATGACAACATTTGGCCTATTTAGGGCAGTTTATGTAACAATAAATTACATATTTTATATCATGCATGATGACTAAAAAAAAAAATTAGAGCTCTTATTACTCAGATCAACATTTTCAAATATAAGTATTTACTTTATCATTTTAATCAAGGCAAATATTCTCACCCCTTAGTATTTACTGAGCCTCCCACTCACCCTAGGGAACATGGCAGTGCGCTTCAGTTTGCTTTGTATTTGCTGAAAATGGCAATTAACAAGTCAAAATAATTTTTATTTTACACAAAATTGTTAACACACTGCTAATAGGTAAAATCATGTGTTCTGGGAAGTAATTTGTGGGCAAGTGGTCATGATACAAGCATTTTAAAATAGACTTCAAGGAAGGGACACCAAATTGGAATGTTGAAAAGTATGTAAATATAGGTAATGTTGCATGGAAGTAAATCTCATCTATCATTCCTCCGGAAATGCATGTGGTAAGATGGCACTTCCCTACCTCCTTGAAGTGAGATGTGTTCATGTGACTTCCATGGGCCAATGAAATCTAAGGGTGTATGTCACTTCCAGATGACAATTTGAAGAACCACTGTAGAATTTGCCATGACTTTTCCTTTCCAGTGTGATTGTGGGTGCACATTTTGAGACAGAGACTTCATCTACTGAGTTCTTGGGTGACTAGAATGAACAGTACTACTGCTACTTTGCTTTGGAAATGTGGCATGAAATCTCAGTGGTTTCAAACATAAGAAATGAAACCACTGAGATTTGGGCTACTGTAGCATAACCGTGATTTATCCTAACTACTACCACCTCTATGAAAAAAATCTCCAGTAAAAAGACAAAAACATAAAATGTTTCTTATTCTCTGAGTAACTCTAGCTGCAAATGACCAACTAGAATTGTGGTGGGGATGTGGGTCTTGTGAACTGATTATTTTTTCAAAGCCTATGGATCTGCTAATATTTGACATTTGCCTTTAACACACACAAAAGTGCTGGATTTTCCTTATTCTATGAGGTAAAATCCTCCTCTTAATTAATTTTATATTTTCTTTTTTCCATACTCATTCACCCCACAAACACATATTTGTTACCTAATATAAGCAGGTGATCTGAAGAATTCAAAGATGAGATGAAACTCATACTTGAGGTCTTTATCACCTAAGAATGGGGATAAAATATTCACATACATTAGTGTATAAAATAGGAAGTGAAGTCCCCCACTCATAATCCCATACTTGGGAACTGATTAATCTGCTGTATAGCTTTTTGGATTGTAATATACATATAAACATCTTTTTTTATATAAATGAAAATGTATTCTATGTGATTTTCTGGAACCTGATATTTTCTCATTCTTTTAGAGTATCTTTCCACATGAATACACATAAATCAACCTCATTATTTTTTAATGGCTGTCTTGTATTACATTTAGAAATATCTCAGTTTCTATATCCAAGCTTTCTTTTGTACATCTTTTTAAAAGTATAATCACAAAGTGGATAGAATATTCTTATTTACAAAATACTTTTTACTACAAAACTACATACATTTATTCAAACTGAACATAATATTAAATTAAAGGAAAAGAACTCATCTAGGTAGGTCCTAATTCAAAGTTGCCAAAAAGGGAAAAATTGCCTGCTTGTTTGTTTATTTATATATTTATTTATTGTTGTTTTTGTAACTGAAATGTCCAAAGATCTGTTCTGGACATATCAGCTATGCTTCTTCCTCATTGTTTTGTTTCCTCTTTCATAACATTCATAGGTTGGAGCAGTTCAAGCATACATCCTCCAGACTCACACTCAGAAGAAAAGAGTTTTCTACATTCCCAGGGGCTCACATACCAGTCCCAAAACTCTCTCAAGATTGACCAACTTTCAACTCATAAATAACACCCTTGAGGAGTCAATGTGGCTAGTGAAATTGGGTAGGCTTTTTTACCAGGCTTGGGTCTCATCTTCCCTCTCTGGAGTTGAAGTAATGAAGCACCTTCTTCAAAGCATGCTATGTGAGTGAGAAGGGGATTTGTTTATAAAGACAAGGAATGATAAGTGAGCATGGCCAAAAAATAATTAACATCCTCTACAGCCCCGCTGTATCTCCCTGAACTCCTATTAGCCCTCCCTACAGGCTGCCACTCTTAACACTCTCTCGTGTTCTCTCACAAATTGTCTATGCATCTGCAAGACACACACGCAAGTGGAATCACACTATAGATTGCTTTTTGTTATTTCATTTTTCATCAATATTCTATCCTAGGCTTTATGTTTCAGCCCACAAAAATCTATTTCAGGCTTTTCAATGGCTGTATAATACTTCATTATAAGTATATACTATAAATCATTCAGCTAAACTCCTATTTATGGACATTGGGGGGTGGAGGTGTTATAATGACAAATAATGTTTCACTGAACATGTTAGTATTAGTCTGTTCTTGCGTTGCCATAAAGAAATACGTGAGACTGGGTAATTTATAAAGAAACGAGGTTTAATTGGCTCATAGTTCTACAGGCTGTACAGGAAGCATGGTAGCATCTCCTTCTGGGGAGGCCTCAGGGAGCTTCAAATCATGGTGGAAGGCACAGCAGTATCTCACACCTCACATAGCAAAAGCAGGAGCAAGAGAGAGTGAAGCAGGAAGGTGCTGCACACTTTAAATGACCAGATCTCAGAACTCACCTCACTATGCAAGGACAGGGCCATGGGGGATGATGCTAAACCATTCCTGAGAAATGCACCCCCATGATCCAATCACCTCACACCAGGACCCACCTCCAACACTTAGGATTACATTTCAATATGAGATTTGGGTGGGAACACACATCTAAACTATATTAATACTTATACACAAATCTGGATGCATTTATTCAAGTTTATCTCCAGATTCAAATCTTAGACATAAAATTACCGGGTCAAGAGGACATCAGTATTTAAAATTTTAACACACATGTTTAAAAATAGAAATAAAATTAGAGGTTAAAGGTCTTTGCCCTCTCATCCACAGTATATGGGAATGCCTGAGTCTCACTGTATCTTTGTAGTTTTGCTCAAGTGATGGCTGAAAAACAGTATTTCATTTTCATTTTATTCTGAATGTCACACATTTTTATTGTCCAGACGAATGCCATTATCTGTGAATTGCCTATTTCCATGTTCATTTTCTTCTAGATACAAAATTTATCTTATTAAGTTAATAGTACATTAAGAAAAGTAGCACCTAATCTACTGCATTAACATATTTTTAAAAAGCTTTTGACTCTTTTTATGCCATTTTTGTTACATTAAATTTTTTTAAAGCTTTATGTATTTATGTTTGTCAATCTCTTTTCTTATAGTTTCTGGATTTGGTATGTTACTTATAAATCACTTTTAAATTTACACTAAACTCACTATGTTTTCTATTCCTTCAATGGCCACATTTTTGTTTAAGTCATTGATTAATCTGCAATTATTGTTAGTCTTGGGAAGTGGTCATCATTAATCATTTGTTTCTCTCATCTTCTAGGTACATAGTAGATTGCATGTACACAACCAGTGGTAGATTGGAGCCAGATAAGTAGCTCTGGGCAATCATTTGTGAGTGGAAGTAGCACAAGTCACTACAGGGTAAACATTTCATTGCCAATGCAAGAGCTTATTTTTCCCTCTGATGCAGCATCACGCCATGTTTGAGATGGTAGCTATTCCACCAGCCATCAGCCTGGTTCTTTGAATTATAGAATCGACAGGGGTCTCCTGATAACAAGAAGTGAAAAATAAACTTTCGTGGTATTAAGCCATTAATACTTGGTTGCTTTTTAACTGCAGCATAGCCAGCTGTATCCCATCTTTTCTTTGGGGGACAGTTTTGTAGCAGATGCTGTTAGTGCCTCTCATATTACCTCCCTGTTAGCATCTGTTTGCCTTTGGCCCAACTTCCAACTCCTAGCACCAGTAGTTCTTTGTTAAGGGTGTCCTCTCACTGGTGAAACTCACTCTGCCACCTAGGTGTTCAACAGGTTGGAAGCTTCTGGAATTAATGTCTCTAGGAACAACTCTCAAGCAATATCTGAGGAGTGTTGGTGTATAAATACTCAGTTACCTTACCCCTTGGGTAATGTAACTTTAAGGCAGAATAGCTTGTCTGGGCTTCAAGAGCTTTCCCTGTGGGACTATGCTTCAGTTGCTTCCTGGAACTGAAAGCTGTCTTGATAACACGCTCTTCCAAAATAACCTTTCTTTCATTCTTTCACTTAATCATTCTCCTACCTTTACTCTCTAATAAATTACTCAACCTTAAAAGCTTGTCTCAGTGTCTACATCTCAGGTAACCCAAGCTAAGTCAAATTTAAATAGCAACAGTTTGGGGACAGAGAATGTCAGGTAGAGAAAGCAGTATGAAAATAGATGTGGAGGTAGAAAAACAAAGCATTTAAAGAATAGCAAGTTATTTGGTGTATGGATTAAACTATATGCAAAGGGAGATAATATGGGATATCATTGGGAAAATAGATTGGCAAGATCATGAAGGATCTTGAATGATAAAGTGTTTGGGCATTAATTATGTAGATTCTTAGCCTATTGTGATGTTGCACTTTCCTTTCATTTTCTCTCGTATTCTCATTATGGATCAAAAAGAAAAGGTCATCTGCTAATACAGAAAAGTAAAGAGAAGCAGTAGGCAATTTTCTCAATCATTAATCACTCAATAATATCTATACAAGAATTAGACTATGGCAGCTGTGTATTTCTAACCTCCATCCCGCATCCCCTTGCCTTTCAGATGAAAAAGTGTAAAAGACATTTTTTCTTAACAGAATCATTAACAAAATTTCATACCCCAAAAAGTCTGATTTAAGAAATTTAGAAACATAGGGTTATTACCTACTCATTAGGTTAAGCAAGCACAAACTCAAGAAAAAAAAAAAGGCCAACTAAGAATTCCTTAGTTTGGCATATCAAAAAGCTGAAACCTCTCTCTGGAGATCACAGGCCTTAAAAGGGCAACATGCGGTAATCATAAAAGCATCTGATACAATACAAAAGATACAGGATTCTAGTTTCTGTGTGAGCTTAACCAAGTCACTTCTCCTCTTTGGGATTCAGTTTTTACACCTCTAAAATAATGGGGTAAGACTAGAAGAACACCTAAAAAATGTTACCCTAAAAAATTATAGGCTTCCAAATAATTTTATTTGGTGTATGCTTTGTTAGTAAGCAGAACAAACACTTACCTTTAGCTGATTCTGCAATTCCAAATTTTTGTGGCAGCTTTATATTTTCTGCTCTACTCTCTTAAATCACCTTCCTCCTCTATATTTGCCTTCTCTTCCTGTACATTCCTAAAAATACATTATGCAAATATTTTCCCTAACCACTGTATTTTAAGATTATGCTGTCCCTGACCTTGGGAGAGTAGAAGTTAATTTTTTGGTTGCTAATGATTGAGTCTTAGGGCTTAATAAGCCCTCCAAGTCCCCCAAGAATAAGCCCTCCAAGAACAAGAGGATAATAGCTTTAAGAAGAAAGCAAACACCTCTAAAGACACTCTAGGAGTGGGGTGGTGCTGCATAAGTCAGGGAATTACCAGATGAAGCTCCAGGAGTGTAGAAATTGCCAGGAATGCTGAGGGCCTTTTAGTCCAAGAAGAGCTGTGTAACAAGAGCTATCAAATTATTAGGGTGCATTATTTGGGTGCCCAGCAGTCCCATGGCAAGGGGAGGGGGTTTCCTGGGCAACAATTGTCAGTATCCAGGGATCACACCATTGGTTCTTCCTATCAACAGAGATGAAAACAATTCTTATCAACCTTGAGCACTTAAGGTGTTGACCATTTGATAGGAAACGCACTTGACCACACTTTGCCATAACACTTTGCTTAGTGTTTATCTGATTACAACTTTGGTAACTCCATTCTCACAACAACCCAAGATGTCCATATTCCGAAGAAGATACGGAGGAGGAAAATGGTGTCAGCCATTAGAACTTAATGTGAATTAAAACCTGGAAGAATTAAAGTCTATGAAGATGGAATTGACTTCTAAAAATATAAAAAGCCATTCAATTATCCCATGCTTACTCACATTTGCTATTAATATTTAACCTTTTTATTGTTGTTGTTAAATAAATTTGAAATTCTCCTCTAACAAGGGTGTCTCAATTTTAAACTAAATGGTTATATTTTAACAAAAAGTATGTTTATATAGAGTAAGAACAACTAGTATGTATATGACTAAAAAATCACTTATGTAATTCAGAGATAATATAGTAATTTTTGATGTGATGATGACTGAATTAAACATTTTTGAATACTTTTATTGGTGAGAAAATTCAAGAAATATTTTTAATGAAACAGAATATAGTGCCATGCAAATAATTGAATATTTATTTACTTACAGTTAATTCAAAGCTTATTTAATGTTTCCCATGAGAAGAGCATTTCAAGAATGTAGAGGTCTGGTCTGTGAAAATTGATACCTTTCCATCATGAATTAATCAGCATCCTCCGACTTGAACAGGTGTTGGATGAGAAAGTTCAGGCTTTCCTGACCTAAGGCAGCAGGAAACCAACAAACTAAAATTCCTGTGATCTATTCCCAGACTGCAAATTGAAAATTGAAACACTATTTCAGATTATAGTTTGTAGTGTTTTATCATAAGCCAATATTACTCTGTATTAAAGAAAAGGAGGCTTGAGAAACTCAGAGAATAAAATCCACTTTTGCAGTTTACATGAGATTACAGCTGTGGAAGAAATTTTTCTGCTGCTGCTAAAGCCAGGAAAAAAAAAAATCTTTGTTTGTTTTTTGTTTTTTGCAGAATTTGCAAAAACAATAGCTTTAAATCAGCCATCCTGATCTACCACAGGCTCTGGGTAATTATCCCCAATAGGTCCCTTTAGTGAGTCAGTTTCTATTTTTTTCTCCAAAAGTAGTTTCTTTCTGACATTTTCACGCAGTCTTTCTGTTTGCTAAAATAATAAAGTCTCTTATTACAAAAACATCAACAACTGTCAAGGATTTTGTTTCTCCAAGGCTCAGCTCTCAAGTCTTCTGACTTAGTAGCTAATATGGCAATCTTAATCATGAATTTCATGCAAATCCTTTTTTTTTTTTTTTTTTTTTTTTACCAGATTAATGAAACAAATAAAGACTGGCCCACTGCTCTACTTAGTTGTCAAAAACCTATGCTGCAAACCTGAAGTCTCTTCGTGAATTTCTGGAATATTCTTTTATTTATTTTTGTTCTGGTCTTAAAGAACCCAGTATAAGGCAAGAAGAAAAATCAGCTAAGGAGAACTTCCACTTCCTGTCAAGATGGAGAAACAGGAACAGTTTACTCTTCCACTTGAAACAACAAAAAATAGACAAAACATATAAACGATAGTTTTTAAGACACTGAGTCACCAGGCAATGCAGGATACTGAGCCCTCAGATATGTGAAACAAGTGATGGGGACCCTAGGATTCCTCTACCTTACTACCTTAAGGGAATTTCTAGGCCACAGAACAGGGAGGGGAACCCAGGTGGAGTGTAGAAGACTCCATGAGCTGAGGAAATGAAATGGAGGGTCTGAGGAGACCAAAACAGCTTGAGTTCACAGAACAGAGTACCAGAAAGGAAAGAGCTGGGCAGAGAGAGAACTTCAGATCTCTGAAAAATACTCATTCTGAGTATGGGTAAATGCATTCATGTAGAGATACTACCTACAACCAGAGAAAGGACCACCCAAAATGGTACCTAGTGAGCACTCACTGGAGAGAATAGTGGCTGCCATTCACCATGAAGACTGGAAAACCTCAAGATTTACATGGCATTGAGTATAGTATTCAGAAGGGTCTTGCTTCAGTAGTAATAAATAATTAGCCCATGACTAAAACTACTCTGGTCTAGCTAGTAATTCCTAAAAACAAGGGTAGAAAAGATCAAACTGTTTCCAAGTAACTTAACTGTGTCCCAGAACAAAGCTCAAGAATATTTATAGGAACACAAAAATATACAGCATCCCACAAGGTATAATTTACAATGTCTGGCATCCAATCAAAAATTTCCAGACACACACAAAAAAACAGAAAAATATGATACATAATGAGGAGATAAATCAATCAATTGAATCTGATTAAGAACTAACCACAGATGTTAGAGTTAGCAGAGAAGGATATTAAAATGGTTATTATAATTGTATTCCATATGTTCAAAAAGTTAAGCAAAAACATGAAAAGCATAAAAAGATCCAAATCAAACTTTTAATGATTAAAACTAAAATGTGTAAGATGAAAAATATACTTTCCAGAATTAACAGTAGATTAGACATGGAGGAAGAAAAGATTAGTGAACTTGAAGGCATGGAAATAAAAGCAACTCAAAATGAAACATAGAAGACATAACTGTTAAAAACTGGACAAAGTGTTAGGCGTGGGACAACTCAAACAGCCTAATATATGAGTAACTGAAGTCATAATGGAGGGGAAATATTTGAAGATATTATGGATGAAAATTTTCCAAACTTGACAAAAATGACAAACCCGTACATATAAGAAGCTTAGCAAACCCTAAGCAAAAGAAACATAAAGAAAAGAATACTAAGGCACAGAATAATAAAATTTATCAAAATGGGTGATAAATAGGAAATCTTATAAGCAGTAGAAGGAAAAAATATATATACAGAAACAGAAATAAGGGCCACAGTAAATTTCTGTTACAAACAATGTAAAAGTAAAAAACAGTAGGGCAATATCTTAAAAGTATTGGGAGGATAAAACTATTCTAGAATTCTATACCCACTGAAAAAAAAATTTCAAAACTGAAAGCAAAATAAAGACTTGAGACATATAAAAGCAAAATAATATGTCAGTCTCTTTGAGAAAATTGATGAAATTAATAAATCTCTAGCCCAACTAGTCAGAGCAAAAGAAGGAAGATACAAATTGTCAGTAGTAGGCATGACAGAAGTGAAACCAGGGTAAATTTTACAAATATCAAAATGATACTAAGGGAATATTATATACAACCTTATTCGAATAAACTCTACAACTTAGATACAGCGGACAAATTCTTTGAAAGATACAAACTACCAAAGCTTACTCAAGAAAAAAATTAGGTAATATAAACAGCCCTCCACTATTAAAGAAATTAAATCAGTAGTTACACAATTTCCCACAAAGAAATGCTGAGGTCCAGATGGCTTCACTTGATAATTCTACCAAAGTTTCAAGGAAGAGATAGTGTCCATTCTACACAAATTATTGCATAAAATTGAAAAGGAGAGGACATTCTTCAACTCACTCTATGAGGCCAGAATTAGATGTCCAAAACAGATAAAGATATTACAGGAAAAGAAAACTGCAGGCCAACATCCCTCATGAACATTGATGAAAAAGTTGTTACTGAAATTTGAGCAAATTAAATCCAACGCCAGGTTAAAGGATAATATATCATGACCAAGTGTGCAAGGTTGGTTTAACAATAGAAAATCAATGAATGTAATCCACAATAATAAAAAACAAAAGAAATTTATAAACTATATGATCATCTCAATAGATGTAGAAGAAAGCATTTGACAAATATCAATGTACATTCTTTATTTGCTTTAAAAAATGAATTTTACTGCTTTAAAAAAGGCACTTTCTCAACTTAATGAAGGGCTTCTACAAAAACATAGCTTAAAAAAATAAGGAATAGCTCAGATCAGGAACAAAGTAAGATATCCACTCTCACCACTTGTCTTTCACATTATGTTGGAATTTCTTGTCAATGCAATAAAGCAAGAAAAAGAAATAAAAGATATCCAAGTTGAAAAGAAATAAATAAAACTCTTTATTCACAAATGACACAATTATTCATGTAGAAAATCCAATGGAATCTATATTTTTGAAATAAGCTACTAGAATTATTAAATGAGTTGAGGCAATGCTGCAGGATAAAAAGATCAATACATAAAAATCTATTTTGTTTTATATATTAGCAATAAACTACCAGAAGTTAATATTTTGAAAACAATGCCATTAAAAATGGCCTCAAAAATATGAAATAATTAGAAATAAAAATGTCAAAAGATTGTAAAAGACCTGTGCACTGAAAACTATAAAACATTGCTGAAAGTAATTAAATATCATCTAAATAAATGGTGAGATATACAGGTTGTGTATTCCTCATCCAAACTGCTTGGAACCAGAAGTGTTTGGGATTGTACATTTTTTTGGATTTGGAATATTTGCATATGCATAATGAGATATCTTGGGAATGGGACTCAAATATAAACACAAAATGCATTTGTTTTATATACACCTTATGTACACAGCCTAAAGGTAATTTTATACAAAATTTTTTATACTTTTGTGCAAAAAACAAAGTTTGTGTACATTGAACCATAAGAAAGCAAAGGTGTCAGATGTGTAATTTTCCACTTGTGGCATCATGTCATTACTCAAAAAGTTTCAGATTTTAGAGCATTTCAAATTTCAGATATTCAGATTAGTAATGTTCTACCTATGTTGTGTTCATTAGTCAAAAGACACAATAATGCTAAGAAAGCACTCTTCCCAAACCAATCCATACATTTAAACCAATCCCAATTAAAATTCTAGCAGGGTTTTTGTAGAAATTAACTGATTCTAAAATTGATATAAAAATTCAAAGGACCCAGAATAGCCAAAACAACTCTGAAAAAAAAAAAAAAAGATGAACAAATTTAGAGAACTAACACTTATTATGAAGCTACAATAATCAAGACAGTTTGGTACTGGTGTAAAGATAGACAAATAGACAAATGGAACAGAAGAGAGTCCAGAAATAGACCCACACATATACAGACAAATGATTTTGACAAAGTTTCAAAGGCAATTCAGTAGAGAAAGATTAGTCTTTTCAACAAATGGTGCTGGAATAATTGGATATATATATATATATATGCAAGAAAAAAAATAAACTTTGATCTATATCTTGCACCATAAAATTAACTCAACATGAATCATAGACCTAAATGTAAAACTTAAACCTATAAAACTTTTAGGAGAAAACTTCTGCAACTTTGATTAGGTAAAGATTCCTTAGATATGATACCAATATCATAATCTGTAAAAGAAAATATAGATAAATTGGACATTATCATAATTTTAAAACTTCTACCTTTTGAAATACACTGCCAGCAAAATGAAAAGACAAACCAGATATTTGGGAGAAAATACCTGCAAACCACATATCTGATTTAAGACTTATATCCAAAATATATTTATATATATATTTAAAATTCTTAAAATTCAGTAATAATAAAACAATGGACAAAAGATTTGAATAGACACTTCATCAAAGAAAACAATAAACATGAAAAGATTCTCAACACCATTAAGTTAAAATCACAATGAGATAGCATTATAGACCTATCAGAATGGCTAATTTAAAAAAAATACACCATATCTGGTTTTAGCAAGAATTCTGAGCAACTGAAACTCTCATACACTGATGATAGAAATGTAAAATGATTCAACTACTTTGGAAAACCATTTTACAGTTTCTTAAAAAGCAAAACATACACATACATATAATCCATGCAACCTACTTCCAAGTATTTCCCCCAAGATAATTAAAGTATCTGTCAATATAAAGATTTGTACACAAATGTTCATAGTAAACTTATATGTAACATCCTGGGTTACCCAGGGGCCTCCAGCGGGACAGAACTAATAGGATATATATATAAAGGGGAGTTTATTAAGTCTTAACTCACACAATCACAAGGTACCACAATAGGCCGTTTGCAGGCTAAGGAACAAGGAGAGCCAGTCCGAGTTCCAAAATTGAAGAAGTTGGAGTCCGATGTTCGAGATCAGGAAGCATCCAGCACAGGAGAAAGGCTGGGAGGCTGGGCCATCTAGCCTTTTCACATTTTTCTGCCTCCTTTATATTTGCTGGCAGCTGATTAGACGGTGCCCACCCAGGTTAAGAGTGGGTCTGCCTTTCCCAGTTCACTGACTCAAATGTTAATCTCCTTTGACAACACCCTCACAGATACCCAGGATCAATACTTTGCATCCTTCAATGCAATCAAGTTGACACTCAGTATTAACAATCACAAGTCCACCCTGTCAACTTGACCCACACACATCTCCTGAGATCATACATACTCTTCAAATAACGATACTGAAATAGGTCATAATTATGCTCAAGATAATACAACTATCCTTCATAGTACTACCATTCATAAAGCCAGAAATGCACCAATCCTCAACCCAGATCCTATTACCTAAAGTTAACAACACTTAAATGCTGATAGGAAGTCAAAATCTTATGTCACATAATAAAGGAAAAAGAAAGTGAAGGTTTTTCTTAGTACAAAGTGTACATGCATAAACATGGTTTTAACAAAATCAAGAGGAAATATTCATGACAATTATAGTCCTCGTTTTTGCAACTGGTCACGTAGTCGTAGCTGGTATTGATGACTACCTTCTTCTACTACCCATTCTGTATGCTCTTTGCCTTCAGCAAGCACCTTAACATGTCATAGATTTTTTTCCTGGTGGAGTGACCCAAATCTTCATTCCTGAAGAGTCTGGGCCATCTGTAGTCCTGCCTGGATTGGGCTGCTGTAGTTTCCCATTGACTTTAATCACAGGCATGGTAATACTAAGAGATGCCCTAATGGGTCTCCTGTATTCCATGCATACTCTTCCTTGCTTCTGTTGTGGAATAGTAGAATGATTTCATCTTGGGATAGTCCAGGTAAATCACCCCAGCCAACACTGTAACTCCCTTCTTAGCCTGTTGACTTAAAGGTAGGAGGAACCCAAAGTGTCCAGGTGGCAATATTAACCTCCAGTTTAATGGAATTGTTGTGTCTCCAGGTGGCAGTGTTCTTCCCTCTGGAACTAAGACCTCTAGGCAGCAGAACGTAATGTTGCGGGAACAGGAAGCAAAAATGTTGCTAGTGGATCCCTAGGGGTGATGGTGAATGCTGATGATCAAGGGATGCCACTTCCACTTCCACCCTTTGATTCCTGGCTATGGGAGAAAGAGTACCATACATTGGATGCCGATTCAGAGCATACACAGCCTTCTGGAGAACTTTGCCCCAGCCCTGCAAAGTACTGTCGCTTAGTTGGCATTGTAATTGTGACTTCAAAAAGCTATTCTACCGTTCTATCAACCCATCTTCTTCAGGATGATGTGGAACATAGGAAGACCAGTGAATTCCATGAGCATGAGCCCACTGACACACTTATTTAGCTGTAAAGTAAGTGCCTTGGTCAGAGACAAAGCTGTGTGGAATACCGTGACACTGGATAAGGCATTCTGTGAGTCCACAGATGGTAGTCTTGGCAGAAGCATTGCATGCAGGATAGGCAAACTTATATCTGGAGTAAGTGTATATTCCAGTAAGGACAAACTTCTGTGCTTTCCATCATGGAAGAGGTCCAATATAATCAACCTGCCACCGGGTGGCTGGCTGATCACCCCAAGGAATGTTGCCATGTCAAGGGCTCAGAGTTGGTCTCTGCTGCTGGCAAATTGGGCACTCAGCAGTGACCATAGCCAGGTTAGCCTTGGTGAGTGGAAGTCCATGTTGCTAATCCCATGCATAACCTCCAGCCTTGCCACCACGGCCAATTTGTTCATGGGCCTGTTGGGCAATGACAGGGATGGCTGGGGAAAGAGGCTGGTTGGTGTCCATAGAATGGGTCACTCTAGCCACTTGATTATTAAAATCTTCCTCTGCTGTGGTCACACGTTGGTGAGCACTCACAAGTGATACAAGTATCTTCACAGTTTTTGACCACTCAGAGAGGTTCATCCGCATACCTGTTTCCCAAATTTCTTTGTCACCATTTTTCCAATCATGCTTCTTCCACGTCCCTGACCATCCAGCCAAACCATTGGCTACAGTCCATGACTCAGTATATAATCGCACATCTGGCCATTTCTCCTTCCATGCAAAGTGCACAACCAGGTGCACTGCTCAAAGTTCTGCCCACTAGGGAGATTTTCCTTTACCGCTGTCCTTCAGGGATGTCCTAGTAAGGGGTTGTAGTGCTGCGCCTCTCCACTTTTGGGTGGTGCCTGCATATCATGCAGAACCATCTGTGAACCAGGCCCTAGTCCTCCCTTCCTCTGTCAACTGATCGTAGGGAACTCCCTATGAGACCATCGGTGTAGGCTGAGGGAGAGAAGGCAGGGTGGCAGAAGTGGAGACCACGGGCATTTGAGCCACCTCCTCAAATGCATGTAGGCATGTAACTTACTTGTGCCTTCAGGACCTGCATGTAACTTACTTGTGCCTTCAGGACCTGCTCAAGCCCAATCATGTATATACCACTTCCATTTGATGATGGAATGCTGCTGCGCATGACCCACTTTATGGCTAGATGGATCAGAAAGCACTCAGTTCATGACAGGGAGTTCAGGTCTCATGGTGACTTCATTTCCCATAGTTAAACGTTCAGTTTCCACCAAAGCCCAGTAACAGTCCAACAGCCGTCTCTCAAAAGGAGAGCAGTTATCTGCAGAAGACGGCAGGGCCTTGCTCCAAAATCCTAGAGACCTCCACTGTGATTCACCTATGAGGGCCTGCCAAAGCCTCCAAACAGCATCCTTATCCACCACTGACACCTCAAGCACCATTAGATCTGTTGGGTCATATGGCACAAGTGGTAGAGCAGCTTGCACAGCAGCCTGAACCTGTTGCAGAACCTTCTCCTGTTCTGGACCCCACTCAAAACTGGCTTCAGGTCACTGGATAAATGGGATGGAGTAACACACCTAAATGAGGAAGGTGTTGCCTCCCAAATCTAAATAGGCCCACTAGGCATTCCTCTTTCTTGGTTGTAGGAGGGGCCAAATGCAGCAACTTATCCTTCACCTTAGAAGGAATATCTTAACAGGCCCCACACCACTGTACCACTAGAAATTTTGCCGAGGTAGAAGGTCCCTGAATTTTAGTCAGACTTATTTGCTGTCCTCTGGTATGCAAATGTCTCACAAATAAGTCCAGTGTGTTTGCTACTTCTTGCTCATTGGATACAAGCATCATAATGTCATCAGTGTAATGGACCAGTGTGATATCTTGTGGAACCAAAAAGCGACCAAGATCTCTCCAAATAAGATTATGACACAAAGCCAGAGAATTGATATACCCCTGAGGTATGACAGTAAAGGTATATTGCTGGCCTTGCCAGGTGAAGGCAAATTGCTTCTGGTGGGCCTTATGGACAGGAATAGAGAAAAAGGCATTTGCCAAATCAATGGCTGTATACCAGGTACCAAGAGATGTGTTAATTTGCTCAAGCCATGAAACCACATCTGGTACACTAGCTGCAATTCAAGTCACCACTTGGTTAAGCTTACAATAATCCACTGTCATTCTCCAAGATCCATCTGTCTTCTGCATTGGCCAGAGAGGAGAGTTGAATGGGGATGTGGTGGGAATCACCACCACTGCGTCCTTCAAGTCCTTGATGGTGGCAGTAATCTCCACAGTCCCTCCAGGGATGTGATGTTGTTTTTGGTTTACTATTTTTCTAGGTAGAGGCAACTCTAATTGTTTCCATTTGGTCTTTCCCACCATAACAGCCTCCACCTTACCAGTCAGGGAACCAATGTGGGGGTTCTAGCTGCTAAGTATGCCTATGCCAATTATGCATTCTGGCAACCACAGGTTGAGTCCAGGGACATGCTGTAATTCAGACCTGAGCTAAAACTCCATTAATTACCTAACCTCTGTAAGCCCCTCGTTTAACTAGAGGACCACAATAACATTTTGGGTCCCCTGGAATCAATGTCAACCCAGAGCCAGTATCCAGTAGTCTCTGAAATGTCTGATCATTTCCTTTTCCCCAGTGCAGTTACCCTACTAAAAGGCTGGAGGTCTCCTTGGGGAAGGATGGGAGAAAGACTAACAGCATAAATTATCAGTAGTGTAGTGAGGTCCTTCCTCAAGGGAACTTCATTCAATGTCTCTGGGTCTGTAAACTGGCTCAAGTCTGGAAATTGATTGAGGGGCCATGATTCTCTGTTTTTATAATTCAAATTAGTCTTTTGTCCACTCGACCTAGAAGTTTTCTGCTTATATAAATTAAGTAGGAATGCAGTAGGCTTCCTATCAATTTTACATCTAAGAACACCATGATTAATTAACCAATGCTGGAGTCTACACGAGTCAGACTATACTGATTGCTGCTTTCCCCCTACTGTCTATTAAAGTAGCTATGCCCACCTTGCCTTTGATGGTGGAGTGCTATCACGTGGCCCCTGCCACCTCGTGATCCAATTATTCCCACTCTATTTAAATTTTGTAGTTGAGCAACTGAAGCTCCCACTGTTAGATCTGACATACAGAGAAGAGCAATTACAGGGCTCTTCAAAGATGCAGGTGCTGCCCTCACAAACCTATTTCGCAAGGCATTGGTCAAGGGTATACCTTCTGGACCCTCCCAGCTGGGATGAGTAGGCCTAAAATGACTAATCCTCTCCATCATCCCAATCTCCCTAAGCCTTTGGATCCCTTTCTCTACATTAAACTAGGGGAGATCAGGCATTTCCAGCTTGCTCACAGTGGGCCATCTTTTGATCCATATTTCAGCTAACCAAGCAAATATACGATTAGAACCTTTTTTAACTCCCTGAACTGCAACATTTAATGCAGAATCCCTACCTATTGGGCCCAAATAAAAAAATTCAGCCTGGTCCAACTCTATGTTCCTTCCACCATTATCCCACACACTTAATATCCATTCCCATGCCTGTTCTCCAGATTTCCACTTATATAAATTAGAAAACTCAAGTAGTTCTTTTTCAGTGTAGCGCACCTCCTCATGGGTCCCACCCTCAACCTCACCTCTAAGAGACCACCAGGACTTTAGTCTAGTTATAGGTCTAGAAGCAAACAGGGGTGTTGGGGGTGGCTCCTGAGGAGAATAAACATTATCTTACAGGGAAACTGCCTCAGGGGAGGCCATCACTGTTGCTTCAGGCAGCGCAGGGTTTATCTCCTCAGACAAAGGTGGAAAGGCTAATGGCTGCATGGGTCAGGGAGGGGATATTGCCACTACTGGGAATGGGGAAGCTGTTTCTTCTGGCAAAAAAGGTTCATCAGAGTTTACAAACTCAGTGTCCCCAGCTTCATCAGGGTCCTCCCACACATCCCCATTCCAAGTTGCAGGATCTCAATCTTTTCTAATCAATGCCCTCACTTTAACAGTAGACACCTGGCAAAGCTGTGCATGTACCTTTCATTGCAGATCAACCACTCTCATGATAAGAGTCTGTGTCTGTTTTTCCACAATTTCAGCCCTTTCTCTACAGGAGATAAGACTCTCGCTCAGGGAAATCTTAGCAGATATGAGGCTCAGTATCTGCTTCTGAGGCCGGGAGTTGGAATCCCTGAGTACATCATCTTCTTTCATCACTTTGTCCACTGAACTTACAAGGAAAAAACCAGCTTCATTATGTTCCTTGGTTCTCCACATATGGTCAAAGGTATTATGTATAGAGTCAATAAACTCCTTCCCTCTCATGAGCAGTGAATTAGGAGTATCAAACGCATTTATTTTGCATAACTCTCTAAATAGTTTATGCTAAGGACTATCAGTGTTCTCTACACTATTAGAAGTAGAGTCCTTAGCATTTTGGGGTCTAATCATATTAAGAAGCCAACTCCAGAAACGCCAAAACTAACAAAGTAACTCCATCCTTAAGGTTCCTCTAAAACCACTCCTGGTACCAAAATCTGTATTAGTCAGAGTTCTCCAGAGGGACAGAGCTAATAGGATATATATATATTAAGGGGAGATTATTAAGTATTAACTCACAGGGTCCCACAATAGGCCATCTGCAAGCTGAAGAGCAAGGAGAGCCAGTCTGAGTTCCAAAATTGAAGAACTTGGAGTCTGACGTTTGAGGTCAGGAAGCATCCAGCACAGGAGAAAGGTGTGGGCTGAGAGGCTAGGCCAGTGTAGCCTTTTCATATTTTTCTGCCTGCTTTATATTTGCTGGCAGCTGATTAGATGGTGCCCACCCAGATTAACAGTGGGTCTTCCTTTCCCAGTCCACTGACTCAAATGTTAATCTCCTTTGGCAACACCTTCACAGACATATGCAGGATCAATACTTTGCATTCTTCAATCCGATCAAGTTGACACTTACTATTAACCATCACAAATCCCATAACTGTAAACAGCACAGTGTTCAGCATAGGAAAATGGAAAAACAAATTGTCATATAGCCTCACAGTGGAATAATACCCATCAATGGTAAAAGAATGAACTAATGATACAAGCGACAACATAGATGAGTCTCAAAATAATTATGCTGCTGAAACATGCCAGACTCTCCTGCCCTCCAAAAATACATACTGTTAGATTCCATTCATATGTTTCTAGAAAACACAAACTAGCATACTGTGATTTAAAAAAATTTCTGTCTCATTGATCTGTCTAATATCAACAGTGGGGTGTTAAAGTCTCCCACTATTATTGTGTGGGAATCTAAGTCTCTTTGTAGGTCTCTAAGAACTTGTTTTATGAATCTGGGTGCTCCTGTATTGGGAGTATATATATTTAGGATCGTTAGCTCTTCTTGTTGCATTGATCCCTTTACCATTATGTAATGCCCTTCTTTGTCTTTTTTGATCTTTGTTGGTTCAAAGTCTGCTTTACTAGATGCTAGGATTGCAACCCCTGCATTTTTTTGCTTTTTATTTTCTTGGTAAATATTCCTCCATCCCTTTATTTTGAGCCTAAGTGTGTCTCTGCATGTGAAATGGGTCTCCTGAATACAGCACACCGATGGGTCTTGACTCTATTCAATTTGCCAGTCTGTGTCTTTTAATTGGGGCATTTAGCCCATTTACATTTAAGGTTAATATTGTTATGGGTGAATTTGATCCTGTCATCATGATACTAGCTGGTTATTTTGCATATTAGTTGATTCAGTTTCTTCATTGTATCATTGGTCTTTACATTTTTGGGTGTTTTTGCAGTGGCTGGTGACAGTTTTTCCTTTTCATATTTAGTGCTTCCTTCAGGAGCTCTTGTAAGGCAGGCCTGGTGGTGACAAAATCCCTCAGCATTTGCTTGTCTGGAAAGGATTTTATTTCTCCCTCGCTTATGAAGTTTAGTTTGGCTGGATATGAAATTCTGGGTTGAAAATTCTTTTAAGAATGTTGTGGCCAGGCGCGATGGCTCACGCATGTAATCCCAGCACTTTGGGAGGCCAAGGTGGGCAGATCATGAGGTCAGGAGAGCGAGAGCACCCTGATTAATATGGTGAAATACCGTCTCTACTAAAAATACAAAAAATATATATATGTTAGCCAGGCGTGTTGGGGGCACCTGTAGTCCCAGCTACTCAGGAGGCTGAGGCAGGAGAATAGCGTGAACCCAGGAGGCAGAGCTTGTAGTGAGCTGAGATGGCACTACTGCACTCCAGACTGAGCGACAGAGTGAGACTCCATCTCAAAAAAAAAAAAAAAGAAAAAAAAAAAGAATGTTTAATATTGGCCCCACTGTCTTCTGGCTTGTAGGGTTTCTGCAGGGAGACTGCTGTTAGTCTGATGAGCTTCCCTTTTTGGGTAACCTGACCTTTCTCTCTGGCTGCCCTTAACATTTTTACTTTCATTTCAACCTTGGAGAATCTGATGACTATGTGTCATGGGGTTGCTATTCTCAAGGAGTATCTTAGTGATGTTCTCTGTATTTCCTGAATTTGAATGTTGGCCTGTCTTGCTAGGTTGGCGAAGTTCTCCTGGATAATAACCTGAAGTGTGTTTACCAGCTTGGTTCCATTCTCCCTGTCACTTTCACATATACCAATCAATCACAGGTTTGGTCTTTCACATATGATCTTTTCCATATCTCTTCGAGGCTTTGTTTGTTCCTTTTCATTCTTTTTTTTCTAATCTTGTCTTCACGTCTTATTTCAGTAAATTGATCTTCAATCTCTGATATCATTTCGTCTGCTTGATAAATTCAGCTATTGATACTGGTATATACTTCAAGAAGTTCTCGTGCTGTGTCTTTAAGCTCCATCAGTCATTTATATTCTTCTCTAAATTGGATATTCTATTTAGCAGTTCCTGTAACATTTTATCAAGGTTCTTAGCTTCCTTGCATTGGGTTAGAACATGCACCTTTAGCTCAAAGGAGTTTGTTATTACCCACCTTCTGAAGCCTACTTCTGTCAATTCATCAAACTCATTCTCCGTCCAGTTTTGTGCCCTTGCTGGACAGGAGTTGCGATCACGTGGAGGAGAAGAGGCATTCTGGTTTTTGGAATTTTCAGCGTTTTTTCACTGTTTTTTCCTCATCTTTGTTGATTTATCTGCCTTTGGTCTTTGATGTTGGAGGCTAAAGACCTTTGGATGGGGTTTCTGTAGGGGAGTCCTTTATATTGATGTGGATGTTGTTGCTTTCTGTTTGCTAGTTTTTCTTCTAACAGTCAGGCCCCTCTTCTGCAGGTCTGCTGCGGTTTGCTGGAGGTCCACTCCAGACCCTATTCACCTGGGTATCACCAGTGGAGGCTGCAGAACAGGAAGGATTGCTGCCTGCTCCTTCCTCCAGAAGCTTTGTCTCAGAGGGGCACCAGCCTGATGCCAGCCGGAGTTCTCCTGTATGAGGTGTCTGTTGACCCCTGTTAGGAGGTTTCTCCCAGTCAGGAGGCACAGGGGTCAGGAACCCACTTGAGGCAGTCTTTCCATTAGCAGAGCTGGTGCGCTGTGCTGTGAGAATCTCTCGTCAGGATCAGCTGCTCTCCTCAGAGCTGGCAGGCAGGAATGATTAAATCTGCTGAAGCCCACAGCCACCCCTTCCCCCAGGAACTCTGTCCCAGGGAGATGGGGGTTTTGTCTGTAAACCCCTGATGGGCTGTTACCTTTCCTTCAGAGATGCTCTGCCCAGTGAGGAGGAATCTAGAGAACCAGTCTGACCACAGCTGCTTTGCTGCACCCAGGCCAGACCTCCCAGCCTCCTTAGTTCAGCCATTGTGGAAGACAGTGTGGTGATTCCTGAAGGATCTAGAACCAGAAATACCATTTGATCCAGCAATCATCCCATTACTGGATATACACCCAAAGGATTATAAATCATTCTACTATAAAGACACGTGCACACATAGTTTTATTGCAGCACTATTTACAATAGCAAAGACTTGGAACCAAGCCGATTGTCCATCAATGATAGACTGGATAAAGAAAATGTGACACATATACACCATGGTATATTATGCAGCCATAAAAAAGAATGAGTTCATACCTTTTGCAGGGACATGGATGAAGCTGGAAGTCATCATCTTCAGCAAACTAACACAAGAACAGAAAACGAAACACTGCATGTTCTCACTCATAAGTGGGAGTTGAACAATGAGAACACATGGACTCAGGGAGGGGAGCATCACATACTGGGGCCTGTCAAGGGGCAAGGGGAGGGAGAGCATTAGGACAAATACCTAATGCATGCGGGGCTTGAAACCTGGATGACAGGTTGATGGGTGCAGGAAACTACCATGGCACATGTATACCTATGTAACAAACTGTACGTTCTGCACATGCATCCAAGAACTTACAGCAAAATTTAAAAATAAAAAATAAAAACTTTACAAGATTTTGGGGAAAAAAACAGATCAGTGATTGACTGGGGCTGGGATGGAGCCACGAGGAGAGACAGAAGAAAAGGATACAAAGGAGCATGAGGAAAGCTCTGGGGGTAATGGAAATTTCCATTATCTTGATTATGTTGACATTTCGTGGGTGTAAACATAGGTCAAAACTTAGCAAACTGTACACTTCAAATATGTACTATTGACGTTATTGCAGTTATTCCTCAACAATGCTGATAAAAAGTTTAAATATGAAATAAGTAGAATTGATTCTTCCTTTTATACAAGAATAAAGATTGAAGTGGTGTCTTTGATGACCCAACAAATAATCCTCAGGCAGAAACCCTGAGAGGAAACAAGGTTCATCTAGAAGTACAACTAATTCCTCTTTACCAAAAGCTAAAATAGGTAAGGTTGTATCTAGGTGTCTGGAGCCTGAATGTTTATTTCAGGGTTCATCTTTAAGAAAAGATATCCAAATGAAAAATATGATATTGAGTACAAAAGTGATGATTAATATAGAATATTAAACCAGAAAATCTTTCAAACATTAAAAGACCAACAAAAACTACAAATAACACAAAATTCATGAAAAATAAAATAATATTTTATTACCTAACCACTTAATACACTGTTTTACAGCTTTATTGAAGTACAATGAATAAAAAATAACTGCATCTTATAAAATAGTTGTATATTTAATATATACAATTTGAAGAGTTTGAAAATACACATACACCCATGATACCATTACCACAAGCAAGGTAATATAGCATATCCACTATCTCCAATAGTTTCCTTGTGTCCCTTTGCTTTTCTGCAAGTGATAAGAACGCTTCATGTAAGATCTATCCTCTTCACAAATTTTTAAGTGCACAATACCACATTATTAACTGTGGGCACTATGCTGTACAGCAAATCTCTAAAACGTATTTATCTTGTATAACTATAACTTTATACCCACTAAAGAACTCAAAAGCAGAAAATAGAATGGAGGGTTCCAGAGGATGAGTTGTTAATCTACTTCTTAACACTTTTTAATGCAAACTCTTTGATAACCTTTTCATATGATGATGATTTTTATAACATTGTCTATAAGAAAATATAAAGATAATTCATTCTTTCTTACACACACACACACACACACACACACACACACAGCATCAATAATTGTATATGCGGTATTATTTGTTATGTTCCTGACAGGAAACTTCCTTTTTCACTTCATATTGATCAGAACTGAATCGTCAGCTGGCAGTTTTATATTTCTGATAATTGGAACAATTTCCATAGAGTAGCATCTGTCTCTACATTTCACCAGAGGTTTCTCCTCACTACACATATACTTCTAGTGCTAGACACCTTAGTATCCATTCATATCCTGATAAAATCTCTGACCAAGCAGGTTCTTGTCACGATGCCAGGTGAGTTGGCACAGTTGAAAGAATATGTGTTCCTAGAAGGCAATCCTACACTGAGATGTCTACCAATATCTTAAATAAATATGGGAGTGTCTATGACATGCATAATATACCCCACTTTAATTGCATTCACAATAGAACTTTCCCTTAGCCAGAGTCCAAAAATTTCTGCGATCATTCCCCTATTATCCAAACCAAGCAAAAATATAATGGGCCGGGGAGGATTAGAGTGGGGAAAAATACAGTAGTCTTGACCAACTGCAGTTAAAATATTTAGCTTTTCATCTTTGTGAAAAATCATATAACCACATGAACACATTGCTAGGGTCTCTCTCAAAGCCTTGGAAGCGCCCCTCCAACGGAGGGATCTTAAAGCTTAATCTTTCTTAGTTTCACAGTAAAATTACCTTTGAAACGAGTCATTATTACTTCTTCCTACACCTTCTTATTTTGTCTGTACTGTTTACTTTTTTCTTTACAGTGATTCCTCAGTTTCTCAATTTTCTCAGGATATACTGATAGGGATCTGGATTTATATGTGATACATATGACACCTTGAAAACCATAGCTATGTGTTCTTATCACATTTAGGGGAAAGACTGGAGATAACAAGGAATTATCACAATAAAGGAAAATATATTTTGCTTAATCTATGTTAGCATATTTTAATGTTTCACAGGGAAATGAATGCGCACATACATTTTTCTAAATTAAGCATATATAAATAATTTGAAAACTTATCAAACTTAGACCCCAGTTTTTATTATTCCTACTGGAATTAAAACTTCAATTAACTAGAATTATCAGAGAAAGGCATCATTTAATTAGTTTTCTTTTCTGCCTAACCTAAAATCATTAACCAAAACATTCTTGTTTTTGTTCTGTATTGTTCAGAATCTTTGTAAATTTTAAGTGGGCAACTTTTCTCACTTAGCAAGAAGAATAGCCTGAACGTAATCTTATTTGATTAATTAGTTGCTGAATTGTTTCAGGAGTGTGATTGTGGAAGTCAAGTCTCATCATACCAGAGATTTGGAAGATATAAATGTTTTTAATGAAGGACCAGTCCTGGGGAGTGCCTTATATTACTTACAACTCCCATGTTGAAATTGACATGAACCCCATAAAGTAGCTCAAACCACAAGTTGTTGTTTGAGCAAATATGTTTACAATTGAGTCCAGAAGCAGGTTTTACTTCAGGTAAGGCTTGATCCAGTAGTCCAAAAGTTGTTGTTATGACCCTGAATTCCCTCTGTCTTCTGCCCCAGTGACTTCAAACTGAGGCTCTACACAGTGGTCGCCACACCAGAAACAGGCTCTCTCCTATAGGTAAAAAAAAAAATGTTTCCACCATTTCAGAACTCACATTTTTTCGCAAGACAGTTAAAGAAGACAGCTTCTCATTCCAAGGTGACAAGGAAATATCTCCTTCTATCTCATTGGCTCTGATTGAGCTATCTACTTATCTTTGAGCCAGGCAGTATGGGAGGGGGAAATGAGAGAGAGGAATATAATATAGTGGTTGGCCTAAGTCAATCTGGGCTCTCTCCTAAGACAGGCGGTGGGGTCAATTCCATACAAACTAAATGTCTGTGATGTGGTGTGATATGGGGGACAGGGAGTGAAGATAAAATTTCCCAAAGGAAAATAATGGTAAGGGAGAATGGATGTCAGGCACACAACCAACAAATGTCCACCACAACATCCATGAAAAGGCTTTGAATTTAGGCTCAGACAGTCCAGAGTTCACAACCTGTCTTAGATTGTTTTGTGCTGCTATAACAGAATACCAGTATCTGAGTAATTTCTAAAGAAAAAAAATGTTTTCACAATAGCAAAGACTTGGAATCAACCCAAATGTCCATCAGTGACAGACTGGATTCAGAAAATGTGGCACATATACACCATGGAATACTATGCAGCCATAAAAAAGGATGAGTTTGTGTCCTTTGTAGGGACATGGATGCAGCTGGAAACCATCAATCTTAGCAAACTATCACAAGAACAGAAAACCAAACACCGCATGTTCTCACTCATAGGTGGGAACTGAACAATGAGATCACTTGGACTCGGGAAGGGGAACATCATACACCGGGGCCTATCATGGGGAGGGGGGAGGGGGGAGGGATTGCATTGGGAGTTATACCTGATGTAAATGACAAGTTGATGGGTGCTGACGAGTTGATGGGTGCAGCACAGCAACATGGCACAAGTATACATATGTAACAAACCTGCACGTTATGCACACGTACCCTAGAACTTAAAGTATAATAATAATAAAAAATAAATTTAAAAAAAAAGAAAAAAAATGTTTATCACAGTCCCATACACTAAGTCCAAGATTGAGGGGCTGGCACCTGATTAGAGCCTTCTTGTGGCATCATCCCATAGTGGAAGTCAGGAGGGCAAGAGAGAAAGAGGACAAAACTTGGCCTTCCATAATGATCTCACTCCTGTGAAAGCTGGATTAATCCATTCATGAGGGTGAAACTCTCATGGCCTAATCTACCTCCTACCAGTCCTACCTCTTAATATTGTTACAATGGCAATTAAATTTTAACATTAATTTGGGAGGAGACATTCAAACCTCAGCACAATGGAATTCTATCATTTATTATTTATAGGACTTCCAGCAAACTGACTTGTTTACATCAGTTTCCTATTCTGTAGAATGGTCATAATAATGTAACATCCCAAGGTTGTTATGGAGGCTACATAAGACAATATACATACAATGAATAATATAGTGTCCAATACAGAGTAACAATAATTGTTGCTCTTGTACAAATTCTTCAATCCAACGAAAGCCTGCTATTAAAATGGAAGGATGGAAAATTATCTTTCACAGAGCACAAGTCACCACTCTGGTTAAAGGAAAAGCAATATCCAGGAGCAACTGACTTTGGACAGTTGGCTTTACCCAGTGTGTAGAAAATCCTCTAACAAACTTCTACTGAGAGGCACATTGGGATGGAAATATTTCTGGAATTCCAAATTCAAAATGGAATTCATTTTTTCCAGAGAAATAGTGATCTGATGATCGAGTTCCTCCAGCAACTCAGAACATTTAATTTAGTCCACAGTGTAGCTGAAAAATAGTAACTGCACAGGTAAATTTGGTGTGATTACAATGATATTCTGCCCCCAAATAATTATATCTACACCAGGATTTCTATGGGGAAAACACATTTGTAAGTGACTTCAAAATAAATTTTTAGTGTACACCCCATTATAAAATAATGAGCCAGTTTAAAGTCTGGCTGCAGTACATACCATCTCAACACATCATTGAGCGTGTTTGTGTATGTATACCTATATGTATGTGTGTATATATAGATATGTGTATATATGTGTGTATATATACACATATATACATGTATATACACATATATACATATATACACATATATACATATATACACACATATATACATACACATACACATATATACACATATCTATATATATACACACACATATATAGGTATACATACATAAACATGCTCAATGATGTGTTGAGATGGTATGTACTGCAGCCAGACTTTAAACTGGCTCATTATTTTATAATGGTGTGTATACTAAAAATTTATTTTGAAGTCACTTACAAATGTGTTTTCCCCATAGAAATCCTGGTGTAGATATAATTATTTGGGGGCAGAATATCACTGTAATTTAGATTTATGTGTATATATATATGTATGTATATATACACACACACATACATAAATCTAAATTGAATTATGCAGAAAATTTTCGGGGGCAGGGTCTATGGGTGCATAGAGGACATCAAAACAACAGATTATTCAATGGTATGTGCCACTTCACAAGGTACTGTCAAAGTCCATTCCCTTTGTTATCTGAACAGTCATTGACTCTGTGCCGCATAGTTGCATCACCAAATGTTTTTTCTTGTACTTCTACATAAAATGTTCTTTTACATATATACAATGGCATTAGAAATGCTTGTCTTTGGGGAAGAAAGGACAAAAGTGAAAAAGAGAGTTCTCATTAGCAAACTACTAAACTAGACCAGGACATATTTCTGCCCTGATACAACAATTAATATGATAGTTTCTAGAAGGCCTTCAGGTTTCCTGGCATCCTCAGCTACAATGAAGTTTGCTGCTTTATTTTTTTAATTTACGGTTCTCCCTCTGTGGAAGGTTGCAGGTGTGAAGCAGCTGTGTTCAAGGTAACATCTCATACATTTGCACAGCGTGACAGACTGGGCTCACATCTTTTCTTTTCTTTTCTCTTTTCTTTCTAATTTGAGTTTATATGATTTCACTGTAGTGCTCAATAGCCCTTTTGGCCAAGGAACACTTCCTTCAATCCAACCTAAAATCCTCGTACTGTAACAGCAAATAGTTTTCTTTTTAAATTCACTATGTAGAAATTCGAGCACAGCTGGCCAATCTATGTTAAATCCTTTCATAAACTTGAAGATCATTATTAAATTTCCTCAGTCTTCTCTTTTCCTGGCCATAGAATAATCCCCACTCATTTGCTATAACATTTCTTAGTTACAAACTATTTTATCATCTCTTTTTTTTTTTTTCTGTTTCCCATATCCCAAGTTCTCCTATCCTTCCTGCACTGTACCCCTTACTTTGGTTAGGAGGCTGACCAGGAGGTAGTGTAATAAGGAGAGAGTAATGTGACTGTGGACATAGCCTTCAGACAGGCCAGGATTTGAATCTTGGCTCTGTTGCAGACCTTTATTTAAACACTCTTGCAAATTACTGAACACTTCAGTTCCTTAGGATGTAAAATAGAGACAATTCTAAGGGTATTGTGAGAACTAAATAGCTTTCTACACACACCCCCACACACACAGCCTTCTAGGCACCACCAAATGCTCAATAAATGCTTAAAATGATGTAGTAATCACTGCAGTGACCCACCCAGGTTTCCCTGAATTCCTTTACTGTTTCCTGAATTTCTTCCTAGGTCCAGGACTCTTATTTCCAATGGCCTGTCCATTTGTCTGTTTTTAGAGGATTATCCTATGACTGTGAGAGAAGTAATTGGGAGTTTACATGGCCCTTAGATGTTCTTAGCTATGACTGATGATGCAAGTGTATGAAAACCCAAGTTCCTCCCAGTCGCTTTATGGCAGACAACTCAATTTATGCTCTAAGGTTCCCTTGTAGATTTAGGCCAAAGCTCCCTATTATGAGACTTGGCCAAAAATAGCATACTTTGTTTGACTTCCCCTTTCCTCTCCTCATACCCACTCTCTTACTGATTTCTTCTGGGGGAACTTTCTTAATAAGTCATTTACACAAATTTTCATCTGCTTCTGGGTAATTTTTAAGACATGTACCAATATAATTATTATTCTCACCTCCGCATAGTGCAAGTTGTTCAAATGCTTCTGTTTAAGAGACAGAATATTGATTTTTGTTCAAGTGGACAAATGTTCTGAAAAAATTCCCAACAAGGCAACTTTAACTTATCACACCACAGATGAAATGTAGAGTATAGTGAATTCAGTGAATTATGAGAAGTAAAGGAGGTTTACTGAATTATGAGAAGTAAAGCAGGTGGCATGGGCATTTATAAGATAATTCATAATAATTCACTCTTTAGAAATTGTTTTCCTTTCCCCACTTTGTTTCTGTACTGCTAAGCCTACAAGGAATGAAACATTTTCTAGTCTGTGAACTAGATTCTGCTCTACATCAAGAAAGTGTGGTTTCAGTACGTCTCATCTCCTTTCCTCCCTTCCAAGAGAGCTAGGACTAAAGACAGCATGTCAAGATGTTGCAACAAGTCCCCTTACCTGAGTCACTGTGAAAAGGAGACATGAGAATCCAACACTTGAGAGCCAAGCATGGACACATAGTGCAGCTGGAGCGGGAAGAGAAAAGTGGAGATCCTACAGAGGCAGGTTAAGGGCAAGAACAATGAAGAACCTTCAAGAAGCATCCAGAGTAATTGCCAGCCAGTCTCTTGGGTCATGGCATATGTGGTGGCATATCAGGCTATCTCAAAAGTTCGACCACAGAGATTTTAGAGCTAAAGACCACCCAGGATGGGAGGGGGAGGTGTCTATTGAACATCAGTGTCAAGCCAACCACATCACTCCCAATGGGGTCATTAAAGGACTTATGTAACTTGTTCTTCTCATGGATTATCTCTTTGTTTCTATTCTCTCCTCTGTACCCCACTCCTATATAGGTCACAAATTAAAAAGTAAATTTTCTGTCACTAACATCAAAGAGGAAATCAAATAACCAACAGGAATCAACATGTTTAATGTTCTCCTCTGCCTAAGGGGCAGTCTCACACCTATCCTATACTACATAAGTTTTGTGACAGCCTTCTCTAAGCGGCTGCATTTTGGTTAGTTAAGACTACTAAAAATGCAATTCCAAACATGTGGAGCAGCACTATCTTTATTTTTCACCTGCATTCGCCTTTCTTGCATTTCATGGGGGAAAGTTGTATAGTTTTCCAACTTTGATCACTACCTTCCATCTCTCTTCCCTTTTTCCAATTCTAGTTCAAATCAGATGGACCTTGGGGGCATTCTAAAAAATTAAAGGGATATGCTTTTGTTTAGCCAAGATTACCTTCCACTCTGTAGCAAAATTAAACTCCCTACCAAATCCATCCACACAACTGCAATGCCATTCACTTTTTAAAATTGGGGCTTTACCTTTAAATTGACAACTACAGAGAGGACTTTTAACCACTTACATTAGGCCAGTTTTGTTGTTTTACAAAAGAGGAGAAATCAATTATTTATTTTTCTCTACCTTTTGCTCTTGCCAAGGCCATGACATGATAAATACATTGAGAAAGCAGAGCAGAAGCACACACACAATTTTTTCACAAGGCCTCTTTTCCCTGTTGTCATGGTTTCCATGAAGATTGTTACATATAATACTATTCAGATGATGTTCTATTTGTTTGTTTGCTTGCCTACTTGTTTTGAATATTACATTCTTTCAATGCTTTAGTGTGCAAGAAGGTGGTGGTAAGGAACTTAGAACTCTCAATATCTAGTTCCCTCACTCCAGCTTGCTTTCAAACAAGTTATTTACACACGAGCACATTCTTTTATTTAATCCATAGAGGTTGACAAGCTGTTTTGGGTTACTTCAGACCTTGTGCTCAACAGATATAAGTTATTCTGAAGGTCACTGATCAACTCTATATTGTTAAATGTGGTCACTAAATTCCATTCAGTGATTTCCATCATATTTGTCTTTTCAGCGACACGTGACCTTTCAGCAATCAATCACTGCATCTGCTTTGAAACATGTTTTTCACTTGTCTTCTAGGACATGGTACTATTTTTATTGATTAATTGATTGATTGATTGAGATACAGTCTCACTCTGTTGCCCAGGCTGGAGTGCAGTGGCGCGATCTCGGCTCACTTGCAACCTCTGCCTCCTGGGTTCAAGCGATTCTTCTGCCTTAGCCTCTAGAGTAGCTGGGACTACAGGCACACGCCACCTGTAAAAAAAATTAGTCCAGCTAATTTTTGTATTTTTAATAGAGACAAGGTGTCACCATATTGGCCAGGCTGGTCTCAAACTCCTGGCCTCGTGATCTGCCTGCCTCGGCCTCCCAAAGTGCTGGGATTACAGATGTGAGCCAGCACGCCTGGCCAGTACTCTTTTTGACCTCATTCTCAGCTTCATTGGCTAGTTTCTCCGCATCTCCCTGAACTCCAAGGTTCAGTTCATAGATGCCTTCTCTAAGAGGTGTTCTAAGGGATCTCATCTAGTCTCATGGCTTTAAATGCCATCTATATGCTGACGATACTTAAATTTCTATCTCCAACTTTGCCTCTTTCCTCAACTGCAGACTCATATATCCAAGTGCTTACTTGCTACCTCCACTTGAATATCTAATGGACATCTTACTCTTAACATATCCAAAATCAGTGTCTTTACATACACATGCCACAAAAAAACCTCCTCCAGTCTTCCCCACCTCAATTCATTAAATCTCCATTCTACCAGTCACTTAGATTCATATCTTGGTGGTAGCCATAACTCTACTCTTACTCTAACAGGCATCATCAAATTCTATTGTTTCTACTAGAAAGATGTATCCAGAACTTGACTACTTACCACCCCTACTACTATCATCCTGGTCCTATCCTCTCTGAATAACTTCTGTAGCCTTCTAACTGATCTCCCGCCATTCGCCCTTGCACTCTTTTAATCTATCCTCAGTCAACATAACATTCATTATTCTGCACAAAACCCTCCAATGTTTTGTGCACAAAAAGCTCCAATGGTTTCCCACGGGACTCAGAGCAAAAGCCAATGTTCCTTTTATGGCTTGTAAGATCCTATGTGGCCTGGTCTTCATTACCTCTGTGATGTCATTTATAACTCTCTTCCTCATTTACTCTACTTCAGTAATACCAGCCTCTTTAGCTTTCCCCACAAAAATGTCAGGCATGTCCCAGCCTCACAGCCTTTGCACTTGCTATTCTCTCTGTCTGGATTGCTAATCCACCAGATATCTGCACGGCCACTTCCTCGACTCTCTTTAGGTCTTTCATCAAAGTCACCTTATCAATGAGACCACCCTTGGCTACTCTATCTAAAACTTTCCTTTCTACCCTCCTTTCTTGACTATTAGCCCTTACCTTTTTTTTGTTTGTTTGTTTTCTTTTTGTTTTTGTTTTTGAGACAGGATCTGGCTCTGTCACCCAGGCTGAAGTGCAGTGGCAGGATCTTAGCTCACTGCAACTTCTGCCTCCCAGATGCAACCATTCTCCCACCTCAGCCACCCAAGTTGCTGGGTCTACAGGCATGCACCACCATGCCTAGCTAATTTTTGTATTTTTCATAGAGATGCGGTTTCACTATGTTACCCGGGCTGGTCTGGAACTCCTGCACTCAAGCAATTCACCCATTCAGCCTCCCAAAGCGCTGAGGTTACAGGCATGAGCCACTGCACCTGGTCCCTCATCACGATCTTATTTCATTTACTTTGTTTACATGTTTTGTTTATTATTCCTCTCACTCACTAGAATGCAAGGTCCAGGAAGGCAGAAGTTCTTTTCTGTCTTGTTCATTACTAAATCCCAGCTCCTAGTGCCTGAGCATTATAGTTTCTCAATAAATATTTGTTGAATGAGTAACATTCAATACAGAGATAGTTTTATCGAACCATTGCATTTAACTTAAGCAAAAAGAAAGTAGGCAGAGTAAGAGTTGCTCTGGAAATGGATTCAGGAGTGGTCACCGGGGGACTGGACCAATCATTAATGAAGCAACATGAGATGTCAGACTAGAACTTGTGACCATCCAACTTATCATTGCCGCCAAATACATCAGTCATTGGATGCACATGGTTGGGAAGAAAGAGATTTCACCAAAATCATCAGGCTTGTTAGGCTCCTAAGAACTTATTTTGTGCTAAATTATCTGCTAAGGTTTTAACCAAGCCCTCAACTTTCTTCCATGCAGTAGGCTTAGCAAATTTACTAACCAGTAGTGATGGTTTTATTAGGACCTACATCATTGTCCTCTTCTTTGAAGTGTGTGTAAACATGAAGTTTTTGGCCTCGATATAGTGAAAAGAATAATGAGAGTTTTGTTTAAAAATTGGTTTTTCATAAACTGATGACAAGATTGGTCCCATAACTTGGAGATTCAAATCTCTCTACCCAATCCTTCTACCCTTTGTTTTTATGATTTTTACAATTCTCCTTTTTGCCAACTATTTTGCCCTCTCTTTTGTTGTTGTTATTACTATTATTTTTTAATTTGAAGGTACACAGCTGGTATCCTACATGGTTCATCTGAGAGCTACAGAAAATTAGTCAAGGATAAAGAAGTACCTGCAATTTTATTACTCAGTAGAGACCAGTTTAGACAACTTTTCAGAATTGTGGCAAGTCTTCCAGTTTTGTTTGGTTCGTTGTTTGGTTGTTTGTCTGTTTTTTCTGCTTCGCTGATTTCATCACACCTAAGGCTGAGGGGAACTTCCCTTCCCATATTATATCACCTACAGGCGTGAAGGTACCTATAGGCATTTGTGTGTATTTTCTGTTCATTTGGGGATTTGGTATATTACTATTAGGGTGTGGAAGATTTGTTTCATACAGGGAGTTATGTAGCATCTTCAGGGGATCTGAGACCTAGAAAACAGCAGTCCTATTCAAGGAAGACCATGTTACCAGGGAGCCCAGTTATCAATCAATGTACCACAAAAATTAAACTGTCTCTTATAACAGCAGTTGAAGCACTGTGGGCAATGAATTCTTAGGGGGTGGCAAAACAGATGAAATCCAGTCATCACATTTTACAACAGATCTGCTGCTTGATAAAGTACAACTGGAGAGCAGACTGTTAGCAATAAGGCCATTTCTAAGAATAAAATGAGTTTGTAAAAGATCTGTTTGAATTATTAACTCCAAAAAGTGGCTGGAGAAGAAAATGATTGCTGATATCACTGGCTTTTCTCCTCACATGTATGATTAGAACAAAGGGAGGCACAGGAGAGTAGGGAAAAGAAGTGAAAGCAAATTTCCCTCCTACATAAGGAGGCACATTTTCACGCAGTGCCTCATCGATACATGGAGAGGCCACCTACCAGGTAAAGAAAAACACTGCGGCCATTGAAAACGCAAGCAGATGCCGGAGCAGGGGAAAACGACAATCATTTTTACCAAATATTGTTTCTTTTTGTGCTTGCAGAAGCATTTCTTTAATACCAAGTGGACACATCTAGCCTTTATTCTGCACCCTGTAGATTTCCACTCCCCACTCCCAGACCCCCAGTCCAGATTCAATTTTAAATGCGAGCCATGTTGGAGGTCACAAGAAAACAGCCAAGGTGACCATTAATATCTTTTTCTTGTTCTGAATTTACAAACAGAAGATGAATCAATATGGAAAGATAATGTTAGTATTTTCCAATTCAATATTTTTCACCACATTAATGCTGAGATTTGAAATCTCTCATCCGAAGCAAAGCGGAGAAACATGTTAAACAGGTCACAATACTCAATGTTCTCCTTTGATTTTGTAAGCATGTTTTCTCTATGTTGTAAGAAGACAAACGAATGCATTTTGACTTCCAAATAGAAGACGTTTAGTTATGGAGCCTAGTCCAGTGAAGGAAAACAAAGCCACACTATCACTGCTACTGAAGATTCTGGGGTACTGTTTAGCCTTTTCCTCTATAGAAACTTGTTCCCAGGACCCTTCCAAGTCTTAATTTTCAAATTCTTTCAGTAGAAAACCCTGAAGTCTTCTTAAAAGAATGTACAATATAACCTTTCAGAATATGTGGCGCACATCAACCATAAATACTGTTAATAAGTAATGTCAATGTTTGTTGTTTATTTCATTGCTAAAAATGCATTCCTTTACTATATAAAGAAATTGAATGTTAAGATAGTTGAATAATATTTAGGACCACTAAGGATTATGTTGCTCTTCTTTTAAAAAAAAAAAAAAAAGTGGGAGTAGAATTTACATCTCAAGTATTGCAGACCTGATCAGAACACTTCAAGGAAGACATAATAAGACCCTAGATAAGAAATAAAGAAAAGGTGTTACAGGCCTGTTTCCTCTGAAAATCTGGAGAATGAGAAGCATATGATCAAAGGCTACTAAATCATAATGGATAAATAGATTCATTCACCAAATTCTGGAATAATAGAACTAGAATATTTGAAAGAAGTCGCTTCAGATTGAATTATTGCTTATTGTTTGTTATTGTTTTTAAGAAAAATTTCCAAATAGGGTAGACGTTGATTTAGAAAGCCAGTGTTTTCTATAAAATTGTATATATGATCCAAATATTATTTGGTTTCATTTTATTTGTATACATTCATAATATGTTAGGCATTCTTCTAAAGCCTTTTTAAAAATTAGCACATTAATCCCCACAAAACTTCAGGAAGGTAGGTACTCTTACTATCGTCATAATTCAGATGGAAACTGAGGCTCAGAGAGGGTAAGTAACCTGCTTGATATCACACAGCTGGTAGGTGGAAGAGTCTAGCCCCTAGGCTTTGTGTTCTTCACTACTCCATCATCTCTCATTAAATCATACATTCAATAAATGCTTAGTCAGCACCTACTGGGTGCAAGTGGCTGTGCTAAGGTAAATTAGATATTTCCTTTCTTCAAAATGTTTATAGATTAAGAAAAGGATCAGACATGGACACAAATGCCTACAGCCTAAGAACACATAAGACGGAGGAAATTACCTGACAAAGATGCCTGGAATGTATGAAGCAACTCCATAATCTCTACAGGTAATCTTAAGGAATTGGGAAGTGAAGAAAAAAAGAGAAGGACTTAGGAGGAGGGACCAACAAGCACGACGATGATAATGGTGAAGCGAGCCTATAGTAGTTACCATTTAAATCTTGGGAAAACACAATTCTTCATGGGAGAAAAATGGATTCTTACAAAATACTAAGATTTTGCCAATTTCAGTGTGCTGTGGACTCAGGAAGTCTAGGTTTGTTAGAGCAAAACTTGTCTCTCTTGCCTTTTCCTCCTTTGACAGCAAAGAAATTGACCAAATATTTCAACATTTAAAAAATACAATTCATATACCTTAAATATATACAGTAAAATATACAATTCAGGTACTACACACATATAATAAAGCTAAATTTAAAAATAAGGATTGACAATGCCAAGTGTTGCCGAGAATATATTGAGAAGTTTCTTTTAGAAAAAAACCCGGATGCACATCTACCTTCTGACCCAGCAATTCTACTCCTACGTATTTTCCCAAGAGCAATGAAAACAGATGCCTACAAAAAGACTCGTACAAGGTTGTTCATAGTACTAAAAGGTGGAATAAGCTAGGTATCCATCAATAGGAAAATGGATACTTAAACAATCTCTTATACAATGGGAGATAACTCAGCAACAAAAAGAAAATGACTAAAAAACAAAACAACACGGACGAACAGCAGAGACATTATGCTGAATGAAAATAGCCAGGCACAAAAGACTGCATGCTGTATGATTCCATTTATATGCCGTTCTAGCCTTGGAAAAGCAATTATATTGTGGCATCAAATCAGGACAATGGTTGGCTCTGAGATGGGCAGTTTAGGGACTTAGAAGAAACATGAAGAAATTTCCTGTATTATGGCGATGTTCTATATTTTGACAAGAGTTTAGGTGACTCAGACACAAGCATTTGTCAAAACTCACTGACTGGTAACTAAAGACTTCAAAATTCCATTTCACATAAATTTTACCCCCAAAGCAAGAAAAAGAAAGTGAAAAATATTGAACTCTTTTAGTTAAAGATATGCATGAAACAGGATTTAGGTGCAAAGCATACTCATGTCTACTTACTTTGAAATGCATCAAAAAATAAGATGGATTGATGGATGGGTAAATAGATATGTGAGAAAGCAAAGATACTAAAATGCTAATTATAGAATCTAGCTGATAGGTCTATTAGTAGTATAAACCGTACAATTTTTTAGCTTTTCTGCATGTTCAAAATTTTTCATAATAAAATGTTGAAAACATACAACTCATATATATCTCTCTCTCAGATCTATCTATCTATCTACCTACCGACCTAAAGGGTTTTGAAGATTGAATTGTCAACAAGTTAAAGGTACTTTGCAGTGAGGAAAGCTTAGGTCCTTATTTTTCAAACTAGCCTTCTTTATTGAAGCACAAGAGAAAATAACCAGAGAGGTGACACCACTGTACATCATAACTGAAGGAGCCCATTTTTATGGTACTAGACATTTGTCCTATATGTGTTATAAAAATAATTTGACTATAGACGTCAAATGGGTTTTGAATAAAAAAAAACTGGAATAGATAAAGAAAAGATAGTGGAATATAAGTGTAGTCTCTGGAGGCACTGGGAATTTATTGAAAGATATATTTTGCTTGTTGTATAGAAAATTTGGAGAAGCACATAAGTGCACAGAGGAGGAGGAAGAAACCATTAATAATCCCACTACCAAAAGAAAAAAAATCACTTTAATAATCGTGACTTAATAGTTTGAAAAAATTATTTCCAATCATTTCTCTTTTCGTATTTTTAACAGAGTTAAAATGGTAAATACCATACTAAAGTACAGTATAAATATGTTTCATGAGAATAAAACTTTTTTATTAATAATCTTAAGGAAGGCCAGGAGCAGTGGCTCATGCCTGTAATCCCAGCACTTTGGGAGGTTGAGGAAGGTGGATCACAAGGTCAGGAGATCGAGGCCATCCTGGCTAACATGGTGAAACCCCGTCTCTACTAAAAATAGAAGAAATTAGCCGGGCATGGTGGCACGTGCCTGTAGTCACAGCTACTCGGGAGGCTGAGGCAGGAGAATCACTTGAACCCGGGACGCAGAGGCTGCAGAGAGCCGAGATCGTGCCACTGCACTCCAGCCTGGGCGACAGAGTGAGACTCTGTCTTAATAATGATAATAATAATAATAATAGTAATAATAATAATCTTAAGGACTACATAATGTTATTTTTAATGAGTATGTCACATTTTACCATGGAAACATGGGCATATAGTTTTGTTGTTTGTTTTTCATTTTATTTTGCTATAAAAAGTAATATTGAAAAGAAACATCCTTGGGCAAAAAATTATTTACATTCCTATTATTTTTAGGACAAAGAACTTCTGGAAATGTAATTTTAACAGAGTGTTTAGTTGGCCTGTAAGTTAAGAAGAGTCTTCTTGTACTCTTAACAAAAGTACTCTTATTGCTACAGACAGCTCTATGACATTACAAACAGGTTTAAACGCCATTCCACGGTTTGTCAATATTCCTCCAGCTCATGAAAACAAGTCTGTCTACGCTTCGATTCATGCAGACAGACTTACGCACTGGGTAGGGGGAGGAAGGGGAGGCAGGAGATGATGAACTAGATTTGAAAGTGGCCCTGTCTTTCCCAGCATGGAGAGAATGAAATATTTCCTTAAGTGAGGCAGAAGCCTAGCACTGAGGAAAAGAAGGGAAGAGTTGCTCTTTTTCACAGTGTGAGGCTGGGCTTGAATCTCTCCCAGACTGAGGCCTGGTGGCCTCTGGGTGGCCTCTGTATTATAGAAAGGAGGCCCTCTTTGAAGGTAGTGGGCACAAGAGGACAAGGTGTTTTTTATACATAGCTGAAAATGGCGTGAGCTGAAGAGAGACACTCAGAAATGGGGATTTATAGCAAAAGAATTTAATTAAACTCAATGTATCCTGCAAGCCAGAAGACCCGGTGTAAGGTAAGAAAATATTTGTCTCTTTCTCATTCTCTGTCTCAGCAGATGACTCAGATCCAGCAGTTTGCTGCAGGTGGCAGTTACCAGTCAAAAAGAGCTGACTGATAAACATTCAGGAATTTTGCAATCTGGCTTGGTAACTTGAAATTGGTCAAGAAGCAGTATTTACAGCATGGAAACCAGCAAATACTACAAGTCACACCTTTCCAGACCCTTCCCATCCCCAGAGATCTGGTGTATCTGTTCACCACACCTCAAATCCAAAGCTCCTTTTCTGATTTCTCTCCCAAATTCAAGACCCATTATTGACACTACATTCAGGACATCCCTATTTGTCTCAAATTCATTAGAGGACTTATTATTCTCTCCCAGGTATGATCTTACTAGTGTGCTCTGCATTTTTGTTAACAATTTATCATCTTCCCAAACAGCAGCAACCAAAACCTGACAGCCATATTTGACACTTTACTAAGTAATAAACAAGAAGAAAGAAAAAAAGGAGGAGAATTAGTCAATAAATTAATTTCTTATGTCAGCCCTTGTGACAAGCCTTTTACATACATTCGTATAACATCTCTTAAAGAAGGTATTATTCTACTTCTGCAAAGGGAAAACAAGTTCAGGGAGGTTATGTTACTTACCAAACTTTGACAGTTAATAAGTTTCAGAACTACGATTTGAACCTTCTGAGTATAACCCAATATGTAAACCAATATGCCATATTTCTAATCAATTCATTGCAAAATCTGCCCTCTAGAACTTTTTCATTGTTTTAAGGAGGTATTATTTGCATACAATGAAATGCACAAATCTTAAATGTACATTCCCCCAGTGTTGATGAAGATAAACTGTTGTAGAACTCACACTTCTATCTATATATATAACATTTCCACTGCCCAAGCACATTTCCTCCTTGTTTGTTCCAGTCAATCCTCCTTTGTTACAGTCAGCATAACACTGCCCTAACAAAATATTACAAATTGAGTGACTTATAAACAACATTTATTACTCACAACTTTGGAGGGTAGAAAGTCCAAGATCAAGGCACTAGCAGATTCAATGTCTGGTGAGGGCCTGTTTTCTGATTTATAGATAGTGCTTTCTGGCTGTTTTCTCACCTGGTGGAAGGGGCAAGACAGATTTCTGGAGTCTTTTAATTGGGATTAAGGGCAGTAAATCCCAATTATGAGGGCCCTGTCCTACTGACCTAATCACCTCCCAAAGTCCCCACCTCCTAAAGTCATCACATTGGTAAGTAGATTCAACATATGAATTTGAGGGAGACACAAACATTCAGACTACAAAACCACTGCTTTATTTCATCACAGGTGAGTTTTACCTATTCTGGACCTTCATATAAATGAAATCATATAGCTTTTGTGGAAAACTTCTTTAGTTCAGCATTTTGAGAATAATTTATATTATTTATGTATATCACTAATTTGTACATTTTTATTGCCAAGTAATATTCTATTATATGAATAAACCAAAGTTTGTTTATCTACTATTTTATTGATGGACACTGGAGTGACTGGCTATTACGAATAAGGATGCTTTAAACATTCTCATACAAATCTTTTTGTTGACATATGTCTTCATGTCTTTTTAGTAAAACCTAAAAGCATAAGAGCTGAGTCGTAGGTCAGGTGTATGTTTATATGAGAAATTGCCAGACTAATTCCTAAGTCGTTCTGTTATTTTATACTCTCATTATCAGCGTATGGTGATTCCACTTGTTTCACATCCTCAACAACGCTTAGTATTGTCAGTCTTTTAGTTTTAGCCATTCTAGTCACTGTGTAGTAATAACTCATTGGTTTTAATTCACATCTCTCTAATGATTTATTATGCAGTCCTAGACATCAAAGAAAACACAGGCATATATCTTAGTGACTTAGGAATAACAAAAAATTCCTTTCACAAGACACAGAAAGCACTCACTATTAAAGGAAAAGCATAAAGATATAGTAGACTTCATAGAAATTAAAATCAGAATAAAATAGGTTTAAAAGCCACATGTATGTACACACAATATATACATGCAAAGGACTCGTATCTAGACTATGTAACAATTTCTATAATGCAATTTTTTAAAAATCTAGTGGAAAATTATGGGCAAGAGACTTGAATAGGCACTTCACAAAGGAATATATATATATACAACATATATATGTACATGTGTGTGTGTGTGTGTGTGTGTATATATATATATATATAAAGGCCCAAAAGCACATAAGAAAATGCCTCATAGCATTTCATCATTACCTTTTATAGGAGTCATCATTTTTTATTTTTGTACCACAGTTTGTGAAAGTATAACTCCCAACCCAAACTGTATAAACCTGAAAGTACAATGAACATTTAAGGCACCTTTGTCCTACCTCCACATTATATATACATGTGGAGGAGTGGAAAACTCACAAATATTTTTAAATCATTGAGCAAATGAATTAACATTGTATATCTTAAGACATTTTAACAGACATTAATATTGCAAACAAATGAAGCAGTAATAAGGCAGTGACTAGAGAGGAAAAAGAAAACAGATAACAAGAGTAATAAGCCTAAGAAGTGGGGGAGTGGGGGAAGTATTTCTCACAGACAAATGAAGTGAATTTAAAACGCTAGTGTAAAATAAAAGAGGAAATAGGGTTAGTAGAATAAAACAACAAAGATAATGTGAAGCAAGCTTTCCCAAAATAAGACACCTACTCTTTTGCATGGGCAACCCATCTCTGTGTGGGTAATTTTGCATTAACAAAAGCCCAGGGGAAGCTATCAGACCAAAACAGGAAGCCGTGCATGTGTGCTCAGGTGGAAGTTGCCAAGACATGCCCCTTGTGTACTCTGCTGTGCATTCAGCTTGCCAGAAAACTCAGATTCCTTGTCAGAAGTTAGACCCAGAAAATGCAGATAGCATCATTACTGCATCCACAGTAGTGTTTTCAGATTCTGGTGACATCATCTAGGAATTCTCAGCACATCATAATTTTAACTCCTATGGGGCATCCTCTTTCTGAGATAAAATTTGTCCACTGAGCCATTTGTGAATGACTTATATGAAACCCATTCATCCCCATGATTCACAGACTACTGTTCAGTATTTATAGTAACTCTGTAAAGAATTTTCTAGAACTATAGGCTTACTCAAACCATCTTTATAATTATTTCAAAATAATAATGCACACTGTTTCAGATGATGGCCTCAAGACTCAGTTATTTTCAGGCTAAATCTCTGAAAATATTTAAATGATCTTATTTCTATCTCAAATTTCAAACTGATTTGTATGAATCATTTAATTTCCAAGTGAAAGATTTTTTTTTCTCTCCTGATCAGATACTAAAATATCAGAACTTTGAAATGTGGAAATTCTGACCAATAAAGGCAATTTTCATTATTTTTTCTTTTTGGGATTCTCAGGAGGAAAACAAAAACTAACCTTATTTAATAAGTTACATTTCATGACTAGGGCAGTGGATTAGAGGTAAACCCTGGGTGAGGTATATATGGGTTCTGAGAATAGAAGGGAAAATAGAAGTTTTAAAAAAGAGAGAAAAGTGAAAAAATTTAGAGAAACCTAAAAAATGAAATTCCAGAGGGATATCTTATACTTAACTGTAAAATATGTGTGCGTGTGTGTGTGTGTGTGTGTGTGTGTGTGTATGTTTGTGAGGGTGGGTTGGGAGTGTATGGGAGTCAGGAAATGAAAAACTTAAGTGAAAGTTATAGTTTTGCTGGGAAAACCTTCAAGGCTGGATTTTTCTATCATGAAGTGAACATATAAAGCTATTTTATAAAGCAAAGGAGATGGAGACAGTTAACTTATAAAGAGATCTAATTCATACACTCATTCATTCATAATTTAAACCCTGCAATAGGAAATATAGAATGTTCTAAACTTAATCTCATCCCCTTCTTCAATGCATTATGAAGCTCAAGACATAGTTTTGAAACAAATTAAAGATACTATCTTTATGTAAAAGATAAAATTTGTTATTCTAAGATATAGTAGGTGGGTTTAGCCAATGTGAATCTTGTGTCTTAGGCCCACCCAAAAGTCCTATAAACGAATCCAACCCAACCTCAGAATGCCCATAACTACATGCACACTGAATTTCTGTCTGACCACCTGGACTTCAGCCCAAACTGTCATGCTCTCCTTAGCTTCCGGGTTCCACATCTGAGCTCCTGACATTGCTCTAAGTTCTTCTGAGTTTGGTGCCCTTGTCTTAGCCCTTCATTCCCACCATGCTCTCAAGATTTCAGTATTCAGTCTCTCACACCAGATCTCCAGGTAAGAGTCACCCACATAGCAACTTGACCCAGGTTGGTGAAACCAATCAAACATTTGCTTACTCCCATTAAGACTCCCTATAGGGAAACGGTTACATTCAGTAATTCTATTTGCCATCTTTGTTGCAAGCGTTCTCTTCTTTTTCTAGAAAATATTCCTAGAAACTAAATCAAATGCAGGAGATGGCTCGGCAGTTATCAAGAGAAGTCATTGAAATAACTCCTGCAAAGTCATTGACGGTTGAGGAAGCAGAAACTAAGGACTGGCCATTTGCTTTTTTTAAACACCAAGCTGAACAAATTTTCTAGCTGTTTCTAAGAACTACAAATTGTAATTCATTCCCTTATACCTTGATAAAGTTGGGAGATATGAAACAGTTGACACCAACTTAAAAGAATTAACATGTCTGGGAAGGTTTGAAATGATATTTTGGATTTCAGAGTGAATATGCATGCAGACACATGAATGAGCCGAGTATAACATCAGGGTGTTAATATATTAAAGATTCATAAAACAATAGCAAACTATACAAAAATATTGCTTTCCTTGCACACTCTGCTCAAAGAAAATTTCCCATTTTACTTTTAACATTTGGATCCAACTGTTTTTATAGCCAGATCTTTGGTGTTAAAATGGAGGATAAACGTATTTATCTCTAAGCAAAACATATCGAGATAATAAGAACTCCTTTAAAAAAATGACTACGCCTGAGATGCCACCTCAGAAGTATTCTCCAATTGAAGTCAACCATCTAAAACACACACACAACATACACACAGATGTGTGTATGCCATATCTGAAGCCAGAGACCTAGATAAACATAAGGAAAGGAGAAGCTGCCAATACCAAATGGCAGAGTGCTCTTCAACCTGGGGCATGGACATACTACCTCAAACCACTCTTGAAGCCTCACTTATTTCTCATGTTTTCTCAAAGAATAGCTAAAAAGAGAAAAAGTGCTGTGTCCAGGATTGGTAGAAAACAAAAGTAAATGGTTCAAAATTCTAGAATGACATCAAGGTAAAGGCAAATTGATTACAGTTATCATTTTCTTTGTCCTTTCCAATTTATGGTAAATGGACTCTGATAATACATGCTTGGGGTTCTTCTGCTCGCCTTGACTGCCCTCTCAGGGTAATGATGGCTTAGATTTTCCAATAAAAAATCGGATATAGAATATACATACATCCTATAAAAGATGTACGTACATCATTTTTCAGATGTTTTATAATTTTTAAATGCTCAAAGAGGGTCTCTTATTTAAATGACCCCCAAAATTATACATGTCTAAGTTCTAATTTTGGCATTTGAGACTATAATGTGCATCATATCAGAATAGTATCCCATTTCAGAATCAGTGAATGGGTTTGCTAGACCAGAACGTCAGACTTCAGCATGCTATTTTTGTATTTTGTTTTACATCACAATTCAGATCGTTTTTGTGACTACCTATCCCTTTCTAATTTGAATTTTGCTGGATGGTTTAAAGCTTTTAAGTTCTTTCTATACATTCTTTACGATGCTTAGTTAGCATCTTACATTTTCCCCCCAGGGTTTTATTTGTGCATAATTCTTTAGCACCCCAGGCAACAGGCTCTGAAACAGTTGTTGAGCTTTCTGTGGCCCCCAAACCATTCTAAGGAAAATGGGCAACTTGGGAGCATCCTGAAGGACTTGGTGCCTGGGGTAATGTGTACTGTTTGTTTAGTGAATTAGCACCTCAGAAAAAAGATCGTAAAGAAGGTGTTCCTAATGGCATGGAGTGCAAAAATAGGAAGCTGATTCAATCTGTTTCAGCACTATTTGGTGCTCCGTAAGCACTATCCAAATTTTAGACTCTGGTTTAAAATTGATAACCTAGAAGATGTTTTTAGCCATGTTTACAGTATTTGAAGATACTATTTAGAAGATGTCAGCTGGAATCTGTGATCTTGGAGGCACTTTGAACGAGAATGTGGTTTATTTGGTCATGGAGAATTCAACTGCCTATTTTGTTCTCTTGTGCTTCTTTGCTGGAATGTGGTGCTAATTTTCCAGGGATCTCAGTTCCAATGTAGATTTTTAAAATTCTGTACTGTAGCAATAAATTTATAATAACTATTTTAAGATCTAAATATATAAAACAAGTGAAAAGGATACCTGCATTATTAGGGTAGTAACAATGATAGCTACTGTTTATGCTGTGCTAACTAAGGCACAGTTATAAGACTAAGCTATTCGCATACATCTAATCTTTATAATAATGCTACAACTTAGGTACTATTATCTATATTTTTACAGGTAAAGAAACTAAGCCTTTACATTGCTAAAAAATGTTGCCTTAACTCCAAAGTCTAAGTTTTTGACCTTTGCACTACACTGCCTCCTTCTCTAACGCATTTAAGTATACTTTGAAAATGTATAACAATCTCTATAAATGTCAGGTGGTACTCTTATCATGGCTACTGGAAAAGAGTCTTAATCTTGCACTATTCTTATTGCTGCCATCTAAAGGAAGCGATACCCTAAAGTGGTATGAATGGTATAGCTATCCTTGTGAGTCATTTAAGTGAGTGTAGTTATACCTTGGGAATTGGGTGCAGTAATACTTCAAAACCAGTGTTTTACACTTTTAAGAACTCAAGATATAGGCCAATGTCACAAGAAGCTGTTACTATTTATTTCTGAGTGAGAGAAGGAAGAGTCTTGATATAAAAAAAAAAAAAGCAAACAAAACAACTACTTCAAGACTGATGAAGGCCTACCTTGGATGCCTGCATTTTTCTGAGGCAGTTACAAAGAAAATGTTTGCATTAGGAGAGCACTTCAAAATCAGTTCATTTATCTGCTCCCTGGAAGATACCCATATGTTAAGTTCCCTAAGGAAAAGATCTTGTTGCTGTGACACCACAAGTTAAAGATGTTTGTTTCCATTATTCATCACTATTATTCTGAAGAGAGATATCAATTGAAAGTCAAAGGTCAATACTTCTGAAGCAGAAAATTCAAACAATATGTTTAGTACTTCAGTAACACTTCCCCAATTTTTGTGGATATGATGTCTCATAGTTTAAGGATTATTGTTGTCTTACATGTTTCTATGAAAAATATATTATTTATCAGTCTTCCCTGAAGTAAAAGTAGGCATTACTATTGAGACGTGAGACTGTTCTTGCCAACAAGTCGATGACACGGGAAGCAATAAGCAATTGCAGGTTATCAATAATTGCTTTGTTAAGCAAACAGAGTTTAGCAATTTCTCTCCAGTAAAATATTGCTTTCATGACATCAACCTTCTAACTGAAAAGAAGAGTTAATTTGTTGTTGAAGCGACCAAAGTGATCTTAATTACAGCTATTGGTTTGGTCTCATCCACAGATTAGAATAACTATTTTATTGATCTCAATGGATTCTCGGATTTTCAAGAATTATCTTTCTCTCTCTCTCTCTTTATTGTGCTCTGTTTCTCTCAAAATTGTGCAAGAATGCTCAGGCCTGAGCTAATGTAATAAACTTCTACTTAGGAATTCAAATTATGTACCCACTCTACCATTATCAGTCAATACTGCTTTGGAATGGGCATAACAACAAACAGCCTCTGTCAGTTGAGAGGGGATGTCACTATATACTGCTTGATAAGGTATGATACCTGTGATCACACACCTTCAGGAAGGAGCAGATGGGGTGTGTTAGGGTGAGAAATGTGAATAACCAAACTTGGTGACCATCCAAGCCAGGAGTAACCCAAGAATTGTAATTGGAATATGGAAAAGGGCTACAATGCATAACTAGTTTCTGCCCATTTCTATTTTTAAAACTCTTATTTTAAAAACAATGAAAAAAAACTGTCCCCAGTATCCCCTTTCAGCATTTTTATTTTTCTCCACCCTAAGAAAATCTAATTTATTGTACACAATTCTTGTTTTGCGTTATCACCAATTTGTCCCATTTTGTTTTAAATTGCACCATGTTTTATTCTGGAGGGGAAACCTTGAAAATTTCAGCCTCTCATAACAACAATATGGTAGAGAACGTTTAACTTTTATCAGCCCATATCTAAAGATACAAGTAGAAAAATCACAGGGTTCTATGTAAATTATTATTCCTGATTTAGTGAGAGACAATGGCTTTGACCAATTAATACATACTTTTCAACCTTTAAAACAATGTGGAAAAGTCCTTAAAAGATTTCTGACAAAAGTAGCTAAAACAATGTGCATGTGTGCATGTCTGTGTGTTCACACACAAAGGTAAAAGCCAGAATGAGAGGTGAAAATTAAAACTAATGGGCAGAGTCTCAAAAGTCTAAGTATTGTGTTCAGTTTGAATCTTAAAGAAGGGTTTGAGTGGTTCATATTCTATCTAAAATGGTTTGCTCATAAATAATGAATGACAGAAAGGCAGCTTCCATAACTAGTCCCTTTCCACCCAAAAAGAAATTTATGATTCCTTCAAAATTTTAAATCATTTCAGACTGCGTAAAAAGAATACCTTTAGGTATTACTCTTGACCAAAGTTTTACTCAGGTAACTTGCTAGCATTATATTCCATATAGGCAGGGTTACTCAACCTCAGCACAATTTGGACCAGATAACTGATTGTAACTGTTCTATAAATTGTAGGATGTGTAGCACCATTCCTGGTCTCTAGCCACTAGACGCCAGTAGTAACTCCCAAGGTTGCCGGAAAATTGAAAATGCCTCCAGTCATTGCCAAATGTCCCTTGAGGAAGACAGGGACAAAACTGCACTAAACTGAGAACCACTAATATACGAAATTACTAGTAGTGTCTGTGTATTTTGGGAGAGAAGAGCGGGGAGGCAGAGGGTGGAGTTTCTTACTAAAGAAACCTAACTGAAAGATAATTTCTCAGCCGGGCGCGGTGGCTCAAGCCTGTAATCCCAGCACTTTGGGAGGCCGAGGCGGGTGGATCACGAGGTCAGGAGATCGAGACTATCCTGGCTAACATGGTGAAACCCCGTCTCTACTAAAAATACAAAAAACTAGCCAGGCGTGGTGGCGGGCGCCTGTAGTCTCAGCTACTTGGGAGGCTGAGGCGGGAGAATGGCGTGAACCCGGGAGGCGGAGCTTGCAGTGAGCCGAGATCACGCCACTGCACTCCAGCCTGGGAGACACAGCGAGACTCCGTCTCAAAAAAAAAAAAAAAAAAAAAGAAAGATAATTTCTCATTTAAGATGCAACTGTACGCTGAAAGACATGGCCACAGGCATCTCCTCTCATAAGATGTGAAATGTATCTCCCCCTCTCCTCAAATTTGACCTTGCCTTGTGAAGAACTTTGACAAAAAGAATGTGCAGAAGTGACATTGTGTGACACCTGAAGCTAGGCCTTAAAAGGTCTCCAAGTTTCCAATTTGTTGTATTGGGGTGCTGTCCTGAGACCACTATAAAAGGAGGCCAGTCTAGCCTCCTAGAAGATGAGAGAGCACACAAAAGCAAAACAAGATGCCCCCAGGAACAGCAAGCACCAACTGCCAGACATATGAATGAGGCCATCTTGGACTTTGCAGGTTAGCCTATCCTTCAGCCAACTCACCCTCATGAGTGAATCTGGATGAAACCAGCAGAGGAAGCACCCAACCAACCCATAGAATCAGGAGAAATAAGGAGTTGCTTTTGTTTTAAGCCTCCAAGTTTTAGGGTGGTTCGTTATACAGCAAGGACTAACAAACAAATGATTCCTCAGCTTGGGCTCAAAGTATGCTGCTATCAAAAGACTCCTACATGTGCTATGCAATGTGGTGGATCAGATCCAGAGAGGTGAATGACTTATGGCTCAAGTCATGAAGACAAAGGTCCTAGTGTCTTCAGAGATTTCATACAACTTCTCAATAGCAGATTTGTCAATTATTTGTCAACAAGGAAAAAATACATTTATCAAATACAGTATCAACAATGTAGGAAGTGTATAAAAGGAGGAGGGGGAGGCTATAGTTTTCTACCTGTTTTAAAGCAGATTAAAACAAAATCTTGGCTATAACTGAAAAAGAAATAAAACATGGTGCTCTAGAAAAATATAGCAGTATATGAATTAAACTGATAAAGATTCTAAAGGTTTCCTGTTGATAATTTATCAAATTGACTATGCTGGAAGAATTTTCCCAAAGTTTCCTTTCACTTTCAGTTCCAGATTACAGCTGATCAAAATCGAAATTCACATAAGGTTTTTAAAAGTTGGAGGTGGGCCAGGCACAGTGGCTCACACCTGTAATCCCAGCACTTTGGGAGGCTGAGAAGGGTGGATCACCTGAGGTCAGGAGGTCGAGACTAGCCTGGCCAACATGGTGAAACCCAGTCTCTACTAAAAAAAAAATTAGCCGGGTGTGGTGGCATATGCCTGTAATCCCAGCACTTGGGATGCTGAGGCAGGAGAGTCACTTGAACCCACGGGGCAGAGATTGCAGTGAGCCGAGATCACATCACTGTCCTCCAGCCAGGAAAACTCTATCTCAAAAAAAAAAAAAAAAAAAAAAAGGTTGGAGGTGAAGCTGTAGTCATTATACTCTGAAGTATGTCATGGCTAGATGCAGAGGTGCCTATAGAGTCCAGCTTGTCCTTACTTCACTTCTGTTCCATGTCCAGTTCTGTTTCTCATCTGTGGCACTGCTGAACAACTGCTACCCCAGACACACCACCTGACACAGAGGCAACAGCTTTCCATGTACTTCTCTACTTTTTCCTCTTCATGGTACAACTTCAGCACCTGGACATGCTTAGCTTCCCAGATTTTCCTGTAAGCTACTGGCTCTCTCATACCAGTGTGTCAAAAGGATCACTGAATGGTCCTTTTATTTGATTCTTCAACTCCTCCTTTTGGACATTTCTTCAACTTTGCCCTCACATTTGTATAAGGTCTTTCTATTATGGACTCTGTGTATCATAATACTTTTGTTCCCCAATTGAATGCTGACAGACACACTAACATAACTGTTCAGAAATGAGATGCTAAGGATGAGATTTTGCTCTGGCATTCTATGTGATCACAGTTTTTATTTTGAGGATCCCATATTAGTTTGCTTTTCTAGCATCAGTGATGCTGGAAAATGTCCTTACATTATAAGGTACACACAGCTCACTCATTCTTCAGTTGGCATGGAGAAACAGAGGGTAAGAAAAAACATTAAAATCATTCCTGTCCCTCACTTGCTCCAGTTATAAACCCAAGAGGACTCAGAGGTATTTTTACAGAATAGCATGGGGGATTTTGATACTATCTGAAAAGATAAAGATCTCCTATGCAAAAATTGTATTGAGGAATAGTAATTGTGGATATTTTTTAAAACCAGAAATAGAGAAAACTAATACTAGACATTTTGGTGAGACAAGAAAATGTTTATGGCGTTTGAAGGAAAATGTACATCAGAAATAACTGAAATAGGTTTCAGTGCTCATCATAAATACCAAAATACCAAAAGAAGAGTCTGTAGGCAAATGTAACCTTGAGAAGTATAAATTAGTAAAGAAGAAAAAATTTTCTGTAAGATAAATTCAAATGTGTCAGGAAGAAATAAATGCTAGGTAGTCCATGCTTCCTAAAATTGAGCTTTGGACTTCTGAAAGTATTAGGTGCACAAAAAGTTATGTTTGTGGTGTATTTCATGGTGGCAAGAAGGAGTTTTGAAACTATATAAAAAGGCTACAAGACTGCAATTCTGAAATATATATATATATAAATATTTTTAAGTTTGATGGATCGAGTCAAACATATGCCATTGGTTTTCACTTATTTTGGGCCCTAAATACTTAACCCAAGGCCAAAGCAGTTGCAAAATCTATACCAGTGGTTCTCTAACTAGAGTGACAAGAAATCACCTGGGGACTTGCTAAAAATAAACCATCTGTACTTATAGCCAGATATTCTGATTCAATAGATCTTGAGCAGAACCAGGGAATTTGTACCTTCTGAAAATGTTCTAGGTTATTCTGACCTAGACAGTCCAAGGTCGCACCTCGGGAAACAGTTATCCAGGCCCAACAGAACTGAATTCCACTTACGTAGGAAAATACATAAATGTTATTTAAAGGTTTTAAAATAAACCATAATGTCCACCATGCCACTTTGCTGAAGAGGAAGAAAAGAAAACTCAACCATACCATTTGCTTTTGTCCCCAAGGAAAATGCATGTAAGTTTATTATTTGTGTGAGTGTGTGCATCGACATCCTGTGCTGATGACCTTGATGTGGTTGCAGCTGTGCCTCAGGTGTGAAAGCATGAGGGTCTCAAGTTTGCTAGCAGGCCCAGGGAGGTGGCTCCAGACAAAAGCAAAATCTTCTTTCATTGCGTATTGCTCATTCCAAAAAATGCATAAAATTGATCATGTGAATTTCCTGATGCAATGAAAATATCTATATTTTCTTTCTAATAGAGTATATTTAGGAAAATCAAGGAAAACTTTGGTTCACTGTAAAGTGTTTACTTTCAGCAGAAGAGGTAATGTTCAAACATTCAGTTTTGAAAAACAGCAGAGGAACGAACATTTTGTGTTTAAGGATTTCTCAATAATTCAGATGTGAAATGGGATATCAATTTTCCAAACTTGGCATCTCAATTTTGCTTATTTTTCTCTGAGTGAAAATGGCATATCTGAAATGTCACTGCATTTAACAACGACAAGTGTTTCAAATGTTCTCTCTTGCAACCCTGCTTTGTAGACTCTGTTTTCCCTGACTGAAATGCCTTCCCTATACCTTCTTCACCTAACTAAATCCTGTTTTCCCTAGACACTCAGCTCAGACTCCATCTCCTCCAGGGGCCTTTCTCTGAAATGCTCCTCCCCCCAACTGCCTCGCCCCCTAAATTAGACATTTCTTTTGACACCACCTCATAGTAGCCATAGCTTCCCTTAGTGCAGTATGATACTGACTTCTGTAGCCCCTTTGACTTTGCCAATAACCTGGGAATTCACTGAGGTCAAAAGTCTCGCCCTATTTGTTTCTGTGCATTTCTGGGGCTAAGCAAATAGGAGTTTAAAAAAAATCTGCCTAATAAGAGGACGTTAAAAATTGAACATTATTTGTCATACATTAAATCCTAATAAAGCATAACATTAGTGTTTCAGCATTAGTGTCATATATGTACATTTTTAAAAACCAGGTCATTAGTTGTAAGATGTGTAACGACATCAAGAAAAGCAAACATTGTATCACACAACCACAGCAGCAAACCCATACATCATCACATAACTAAGAAAGTAGCATCATATGTTCTGTTTAACTGCTGCAAAGTTAGCATGATTAGTAGGTGTTTTCCTCCTCACACTGAAAAATACAAACACACACACTCAAAAGCAATAAAGTTTTCTGACCCTTTTTGTTGGCTCCACATATACCACTAAGCTGTGCCAATATTGATCTTGCTACTTTCTTTGGTCTTATAATAGGAATAATCCAGAACTATTCTTTGAGTTATCCTTACCAAATTGTCCTAACCAAAAATAAGAACACAGAAAAGTCTGTAATTTTCAAAGAAAAGGCATAAGATATTTTCTTTCATTGATTTAATCATTTAAAATACAACTCCACCACTTAATTAGCATTGCTTACTTGAGTACAATTTTACATTTGTTTTTACTGTCCAAAACTTTTTTTAGTACAGATTGCTTATTTGTTTTGTATTCTTTTCTCTGACTGAAACTTGAGCTGTGCAATGCCAAGCAAACTGCGATTAAGAAAATTAGTTTGCTTTTAATCAATTAAAAAGTTGGCACATGAAACTCATAGCTCCTTAAAAGAATGACTAAATAAAGAAGAGGTAGTTTAATAGTAAGCACAGTGAGACAATAGTCAGAAGGTAATAAAACAGACATTTTTAAATAGATAGAAGTGACAAATCTATATAATGTATAGGGTTTACTCCAATAATCTCCAAAATTAATATCTTATGAAAGAGTGAGTGCAAATCACTGCACTTTATTCAGTGCAATCAGGTTGGATATAGGTCTGCCTATAAAGCTATCATTGCACAGGCATTTATATCCTCAGCAAACAAATATTGTTCAGGTAGGAAGATGAACACATATGGAAGGGCAAAACGTGAATATTTCAAATGGAAAACTATTTATTGAACTCAAAAAGAATAAAGACCTCAAATAGTTGTACCCTACATTCACTCAAAAATTCCTATATCACTTTATATCATCTTAGAAATCAAAAAGCTTTATGATTTCAAATATAGTCCAGGTTGAGATGTGAGTGAAGATGCATTTATATTTTTAGAAGCAAAATACCTGGTTTGTTTATATATATATATGTGTTTATATATATATACATATATATATATAAAATTTCTTTTTAAAAGAGGGGCACCTACATTTTGGATTCTGAGATAGGCATGAACAAATATACTCATAGAAATTATTCCAAAAGAAGTAGACATTGATGTAAAATAACTTCAGTATATTTTAGGGAACAATGCTGGGGTAATGCGAATTTGGAATTTTGACTAATCAAAATAATTTGGCAATTTAAGTAAAAGATAAATGCAAATTTACCTATGAAAACAAATTTTCTTTTTTTAGAGTGCTTAAGGCGGCACTTCATAATCCTTTTCTACTGTTTCACCTCCTTCATGTCTTCACAGAAATGTTTCTTGCTCAATGAGTCCCACCTTGAAGACCCTATTTAAAATTTAAAATTAAAATATCTCACCCACATTTCTGATCCCCTTTATCTTGGTTTCTTTTTCCTTTTCTGCTTTACTTTTTTCATAATACTTTTTACTAAGTATTTAACTTATATAATACATTTATTGCTCAGTCTTTCTCCCCATACAAGAAAATAAATACCTCAAGAAAGGGATGTTTCATTCGAGTTGTTCAGTTGTGTATCCAAGTATCTAGAACAGTGGCAGGTGCTTGAGGGACACACAGTAAATTAGGTGACTTTCAGTGAATTTTTATATTGTTTCATAAAATCAAAAATATATGCATTTTAGTAAAAGCCACTTTATCAATATATAGAAATTGTATTTATGTATTATTTGACATCAATTCATGGTATAAATTTCAAGCAATTTTTAAATTTTACATAATCAAAATATTTTCATATAAACTTTTGTTAATATAAATATGCATGAAACTTCTATACATTAGACTATAAAACTATTTTGTTTACCAGTGTATAGACTTAAAGATATGCCTCTATGGGGAAACTGACTTTTACAAGAATAGGTTAACAAAACACAGAATTCTGAAAAAACTGAAGACACGGCTTCACTTTCTACCCAAAATTTTGAACCTGAAAACTGCCTTAAATCTGACATAAGAAAAATTTTGAAAGAAAACAATCGAAAGGCATTTTCATAATACATTGTTTTATACCCATTTCCTTGATGATCTAATCCATCTCCATTACCGATGTACTGCATCTATATTACTTATCCATTAAATTGCAACACCTGCTCCACATCTGTCTTGCTGGAATAACCTCAATGCTTTGTTATACATAGGACTATGAGTAAAACAAGTACTTTTTTTTTTTACTTTTATTATTACACTTTTATTAAATTTTCTCAATGTCAACTTTTCTAGTCAGAGAAATGTGACCTTATTGTAAATTCTACTAGAAAGAGAGTTATCCTTGACCTAAGAATGCCTCTGCTCTTCCAGGGAACATTGTAATCTTCAACCATGCAGTAATATTTGGAAAGAAAATTTAGTATCTGCCTTGGAGTTTAGGGATGAATTGCCTCATCCTCTCAATATCACATCTGGCTACTTGGGCTCACAATTTAGAATTACATGTGATTCCCCACTACCAATACTCAAGTAACCAGACAATTCTAATACAATTTCATTTTGTAGCAGCCCATGATCTACCCATTATGTATAAAATACATGATGTAAAATTTGCACAACATATAACAGTACTAAAATTATAAAACTTTACTGACACTACTCCTCCTGACTACAGTGTGGATAAGGAAAATATAACAAGCAAAATAAATTACAAAAAGATGACCATTGTGGTTGTTGGTTAATGATGTAGCTCTTTACATGAGATGTAATGCCAGCTTCTAATAAAAGTGCATTTAGGGAAGGTATTGGGTCAAGTATTTTATGCTCCTCTTCCAGTCTCTAATGCCATTGCAAAAGGTTAGATGACAATGATCCTTCTAGACTACAGGAATTACCTCCTAAAAGATTTTCCCTTTCCAGTCCCATCTTCTTTCTCTTCATCCTTCATGGTACTAAAAAAATTTTTTTCCTAAAAACTTTTCATCCTGGCCAGACAGGGTGGTCACACCCTTAATCCTAGTACTTTGGGAGGCCAAGATGGGAGGATTACTGAGGCCAGGAGTTCGCAACCAGCGTGAGAAACATAGCAAGACCCCATATCTACAAAAATAAAATGAAAAATAATAAACCAGTGGGGTGTGATGGGATGCACTTGTAGTCTCAGCTACTTGGGAGGCTGAGTCAGAAGGATTGCTTGAGGCCTGGAAATCAAGACCAGCATGGTTTACATAGCAAGATGCCATCTCTATCTAAAACAGATAAACACAAAATGTAACCCCTTTTCAGCTACCTACTATGTATATAATAAAATCCAAACACCTTAAGAAAGTACACAGAATGAGAGGTCCCAACTTGCTGTTCAGATCACCTCTCTCTCTATTTTCTCTCACCTTTTTCTATGTGCCTCAGAAGAAAATGCTTTAGTGTTTGCAATGTTCATGATGTTCCATTTGATTGAGATCTCTATGCCTGCATTGTCTATCCAGTGATTAACATGGAACCTGACACATACTAGATAGCAATCAGTAGATTCCAGATTCAAGATGGTTGGTTAAAACATTTAACCAGCACTCTCCCTTCCAAATCACAGAAAAAAAAAATGAAGGTAAAAATATGTTCATAGCAGCACTTAGGAATCTGTGACCCAATATATGTTCAAGAGAAAGCTCTTGCCAATTGTGTTGATTTTCAATTTTTAAGAAAAATCTGTTTTTTGTTTTGTTTTTTGCATGGACACAATAAGGAACAGATTAGCAAACTCAAAGACCAAGCAAACCATTCTGTCAGAATGCATTGAGAAGGGTAAAGGTGTAGAAAGTGTGAAGAAACAGAAAAAAAAAAAAGTATAGATTTAAAAGTTTCAATTTCAATTTCTATTGAATAGAGACTCTATAAAGACAGAATTAATAAGGAATAAGGTTGGAATAATGAAAAAATAATAAAAAAATTTCCCTGAGCTGGAAAAAACAGATGCAAATCTTTAATCTAACAAGACTATCAACTCCCAAGCAGAAATGTTCATAACCTGGTGAAAATGTAGAACTTCAAAAATAAAGAAAAAAATCACAAAATCTTCACAAAAATATGAAAAGAGTTATTTTCAGCTTCAAAAGCATGAAATTAGAATGAGAATACAAAAGTATCATCTGCAATCTGGATCCTAGAAGACAATGAAAAAATGTCTTCTTGGGTTCTGAGATTACATTATTTTTGAACCAAGAATTCTATGTCCAGAAAAATTATCAATCACGTATAAGAGTAAAGGAAAACATTCATGGGCATAAAAAGACTCTGACAGCTTAAAATCCACAAACTTTTTATACAAGAATTACTCAATTCAGTACTCAAATGAAGCAAAAATATATATATATATGTGTGTCTCTGTGTGTGTTTGTGTGTGTGTGTACATATGCACATACACATGCAATAAAGAAAAAAGCATAAGATTTAAAAAGTAGAAAAAACAGAAAGTCATTAAAATCTTGATTCTATTTAAATTATCGTTATTTGTTAAGTAACAGGCATTTAAGGCAACTGTGTAATTCTTAATCTCTAGAAATAATTTTTTAAAATAGGATATACCCATAAAAAAGGAGACTATTATATTACGTACTCCTTTATACCAATACACTGGTAATCTAGAAATCAAGATTCCAGAATCCTGGATTCTAGGTTACAATGGGTCCATAATCTTAGATGTTAAAATAAATTATGTTTTTATTTCTACTCACCTCTAACTGAAGTTTAGTATGGCCTTCAATTATGAATTTAGGTTACAAACACAGAGATATTAGCAATATTTGTGACCTTCATCAATAACAGTCATAGAAATGTTGACAGATGCTCCTCGACTTATGTTGGGATTACCTCCTGATAAACCCATCGTAAATTAAAAAGATCTTAAAGTCGAAAATGCATTTAATAAACCCAAGGATTGAACATCATAGCTTAGTCTAAACTGTCTTAAGTGTGCTCAGAACACTTACATTAGCCTACAGTTGATCAAAATCCTCTAATACAAGGCTTATTTTATAACAAAATGTTGAATATCTCACGGAGTTTATCAAATACTGTACTGAAAGTGAAAAACAGAATGATTTTATAGGTACTCTAAGTACAGTTTCTACTGAATGTTTATTGTTTTCACACCATTGTAAAGTCAAAAAATCTTAAGTTGAACCATCGTAAATTGGGGACCATCTGTATGTCACTTTTCAGTTGGTGCATCTATGTGAAACTATCATTCATGACAGTCATTAGATCAGCCTATAGATTGCACATAATCTCCAAGTTTCTGTCTGCAGATGCCCCTGCAAATGAGCTGACCACCCACCAGGCAAATGTGCCTACTTATCTACGTTCTCATATTGGTGACCCAGCCCCTATTTTGCTCTCTAAAATTTTTATCTACCTATATTCATCAATATGTGAAAGGGGGTGAGTTTTTTCATTACTTATTAAAGCTTTGCAGAAGACAGAAGAGAATTTTTAACTCTCCATAAGGCAGTATGGTATGTTATAATACAGATAACTGTTGAGCTAAAAGTATTAGCCTTGGAAGTTCAAACAAATCACATGATCGAGATAACTGTTGAAGTATTATTTAAAGTAACTTATTATTCACAGATTGTGTGGTGAGACAGGCCATACATGTTGCAAGTTACAGGAGTAGTAGTTTCTTTTCTTTGACTTGCTCTTCAATTCCCTTTTTGTACACTGTGTTATGAGGTAAAGGAGGCAAGCACATAGAATACATATTATTCAAGCAGGGTTTATACATTTTTATTCCATAAAATTACTGAGCGTATTGAGATAGCATTGTGCGAAAATTGTGTATGTAAACAGAAAACACACACACACACACACCCACACTTTTGTAGGAAGGCACAGAAAGTCATGTGACTCCACTCGCAAGTAGGATTTTTTTTAATGATTCTAAGAAGAGGTCTTTATCAACTTCATCAACTTGATCAACTGCCAAAGAGTTCACAGGGAAGAAACAAATCCCTAATCTAGATGAAGGACAAAGTAGATGTTTTCTGAAGATAAAAATTACCAAAACAAACTTAGGAAGTAGAAGAAAATTGAGATAGACCAATAATTATAGGAGAAACTAAAGAAAAGGATAATCAAAGATTGGCATACAGGCATACACACAGGCACACACACACACATACACTAATATCACCCTTACCACTACTCAAAGACTTGTACCAAAATGCTGCTACCAAACTTTCAAGGAACAAATTTCTTTGAGCACCGAGTAAAAGGAAAAAGCGAAGAAACAAAAGAAAGTTACCCAAGTCATTCTACAAGTCAACCAGAATAAACCCTGATATCGAAACCAAAAAAAGCGTATCTACATAGGAAAACTGTTAAAATATTACATAAAAATATATACAAAATTCCTAAATGAAATAACAACAAAGCGAATACATTTCTTCCATGTAAAAAGAAGGAAGAGAGAGAAAAGATACACAATTGAGAAGGTTTATAAATTGGTATATGGAAGTCAAGGCTTCAATTTTCTCTATATTATGAGACATCATCAACCTCTGAGAGGGAAAGTTGGAGTAGATTCAGGGAAATCTGACTTTTGAGGGGAATGAAGACCATTTGAAATAATAGTGGCAGACTGTGGTAAGGTGACCTAGCCAGAGAAACTAGCAGGATTGCCAGGTAGTATTGAGTGTCTTAAAAGGTGGGACATAACTGCCCTATGGCAGGATTTCCTTCAACAGTGCTTGTCTGCTTAGTTACCCAGGGAATTCAGAGTTGTGGTTTTGCAGATGGGGCAAAAAAAAGACAGCGTCAAATGAAATAATAACTATATAAGCTGGAAAAAGAGAGAAGTGAAAAGCAGACAGGAAATGAAGAAAAAGGTCAATAATCTATAAATCCTGCTGTTGGAACAGAATCGTGAGAGTAGTTGATAAGTATGATAAGTAGTTGATACGAATAATCAGAGTAGTTGATAAGAAAGGGCATTACATAATCACATTATGCAATACTACGTAGCAATTTAAAGAATGAAGTAGATCTATACGCACTAACATGTAAAATTCTCCAAGATAAACTGTTGAATAAAAAATCAAAACAGAAGTTAGCATGTGTGTGTGCACGTGTGTGTGTGTCCCCTACCAAATCATGAAATTAGAAGGAAAAGGGCTTACAATTTTTATTTTACTTTCCCATGGTTTGAGATTTTTACACCTACTATACATTTTAATTTTAAGAATATTTTAAAAAGCTATTTTCATGTTGGAAAAATGGTATTCATAATTCCTTTATATACAGATTCTTCTGTTAACATTCTATTTGTTTTTATCCACTATTTTTTGATGCAAATTTTTTTCTTACAAAAGGGAATCACATTGTGCATACTGTTTTTAAACAGCTTTTTTAACCATTTCCATGGCATTAAATATTTCTCTAGTATCATTTTTAATGGCTGAATAGAGCCTGGTTGTTAAATATTTATGCTTTATCCAGTTCTTGTTTCTACCAAAAACACTTACATAAAAATCTTGTAGCTATAATTTTGCAAACATCTAACACTATTTTCTTAGCATGAATCCCCTAAAGTAAAAATGCTGGTTTAAAGGTTTTATGCAAAATTTGGAGGCATTCAACAGATATGGCCAAACTGCCTTCCAGAAAGATTTTAAAAATTTACACTCTCAACAACAGCATACAACAGTGGCTCTTTCCATGCCATTTTGCCAACACTGAGAGTGTGATTTCTTTAAAATGTTGAAAATCTACTTTCAGGATCATGTCGCTAAAACTAGATTTATCTTGAAGATAAGCATTTTTTAAATTCTAACTCTATATTAAATTATATTTGCAAACTCAAATACTGTAGTGATGACCTCAAAGCAGTCAGTTTGATTCTGTGGGATGAAGAAATCAGGGTAATACTTGTGTGCCTATCCAGACGTTTTCCTGAGCTTCTGTTCTTTGCCAAGCAGTTGCACTAAAAGACTGAGGATTAGGTTTTCAAAGTCTCATTCTAGCCTCCAATGAGTACAATTATTAAAATTTAAATATAGCTTTAAAATTTGCGCATTGGACCTTTGTGCCATTGAAGAAGGTCAAGTTCAAGCCCCTTATTTAAAAAGACCTCTCCCTAAGAGATCACAAAAGGAAGCCTATTAACATTACATTTTTCCTTTTTCTTTTCTTCTTTGTTCATTTTAAAACACAGCTAATACGGACTGAAAGCTAAAATTGTAGAAAACAGTCATGGTTTATACTTGGTTGATGCAGCATCAAAATTGAGTGTGCTCCCACTGAATGAACTGGACATGATTATTAGTGGAAACCCTTGTTGAATTATCCATCTAAACAAAGCCTAGCTGTTTTGTTTTCTAAACAGAACTACTATAAAGGACACATTAAATATTGCCATCTTGGGCATTTCGGGAAATTCAAAGTTTGGTATGGCTAAAGTTTGTTAGTTATTCCTGTAAAAGACAGTGGTAAGTTTTCAAATTGGAATGCTGTTTGAAATGCTTTAGCACTAAACTTCAAGACTATGAAATGGTCTAATTTAAAAAAATTATTTCTTTTGGAAAGACAAAAAGATATTTTCTGCTATTGCTACAGTTATGCTGTATATATGCAAATAAAAAATAATCTACTGAGAAAAAGATGAAGATGATGGTTGCAAATGGTTTTATTGTGTAAACACAGCCATACTCTTCAAATTAATTATGACAGTGTTAACTTTTATTGTTCATTCTCATGTAAAAATTTCAAAAATGCTACAATGCTGAAAAAGAGTAGCTGAGGGAGATCAAAGAGGATCAAAAACAATTGAAACCTCTGGTGTCTTAGCAGTTATCAAAGAAAATCACATATCTCCCAAGACATTCAATACTTATTTCACTAAAAACACACAGCTGAAGCCAAAAAAAGAAAAAAGATACCACAGTAAAACGTTATTTTTGCTCTGTAGTTTCACCCAGGATCTTTTCAAATGTGTAAAGAGCTGCTTATCTTATTTAAAAAATTATTACAGAACCCTAAAACTAAACTTTTACTTTTCCTACTAATTACCTATTTTTGTCATTGTCGAGCTCCAATTACAAAAGGTCCATGTTAGCCACGTCTATTTCATTTTATTTCCAGCACAATTTTTTGTAATAGCCCTATCAAAATATTAAGTTGTTAATTTCAGTTGAGTTACCACATAAGAGTGGTGCCATGTAATAAAGGAGGTGCTAGACCACATGGAAATTTACCAAAGGGGATGTGCTGAAACCTGGTTACAAATTTCCCGGAAGCCCTCACCCACCTCAAAGATACAAAAGTGTCAGGTTTGAGAGATGAAAGAGGAATTTCTGAGGAGGATCACTTAGAAAAGAACTGCTTGAGTCCAGTTCCCAAGGGGAAGAGGGGACACTGCTACCTCCTGCACTATGAAGTCAGATTCATTTCCAAAATCCTGTACTTGACATGACAAAATTTGCAGTGTAGAACAAAGACTGGTAAACTTCAACTGGAAATGACCAGAAAGTGCATATTTTAGCCATTGTACACCACATATTTTCTGTTGGAGCTACTCAACTCTGTAATAGCATGGAAGCAGCTATAGACAATACGTAAATAAGTGTACATGACTGTGTTTCAATAAACTTTATTGGACACTGAGGGCACCAAAATTTGAATTTCATATAATTTCTAATATGCCATGAAACATTATTCTTCTCTCTTTTTTTTTTCAACCACTTAAAAATGTAAACATCATTCTTAGCTTCTGGACCATACAAAAACAGTCAGCGGGCAGGATTTGTTTGGCTTTCACAGTTTCCCAACTGTTGGTGTAGAACAGGGGCGTCCAATCTTTTGACTTCCCTGGGACACACTGGAAAAAGCAGCATTGTTTTGGGCCACACATAAAATACACTAACACTAACGACAGCTGATGAGCTTACAAAAATCACTAAAAAAAATCTCATAATGTTTTAAGAAACTTTAGAAAAATTTGTATTGAGCTGCATTCAAAGCTGTCCTGGGTGACATGCAGCCCCAGAGCTGTCAGTTGGACGAGCTTGGTGTAGAACACAATTTAGTACTGAGTGGTTCAGATGTAACAATAACAGAAGTGTAAGGAAAAGAGATACATCACTGAGATCCCTTCACAGAAAAGTCAAAACTTAAATTGAATCTGGAAGACAGTAAAATAATTTGGATGAAAGGAAAAAGGGATATTTCCAGTCAGCAATAGCATGATGAGTTCAGTGTGGTATTTAATAAATAATGAGATTATGCTGAGTAGAGCAGACAGCCCTTATCCACCAGCTATTGGGTATCTGTTGAGTATATATGTATATGTATACACTCAACATGTACTGTTGCATATATATATACACACACACACATATATGTGTGTGACCATAAAGTAGGTAAAATGTAAATATTGCTTCTCCATCTCTCTCTTCTATTCTTGTAGAACTGCTTTTAGAAAAATATTGAACCTTTACCTTCTAGCCTTCATGACTCAAATTTTCTTCTAAAATTTTCTTCTCTGTACTTCTTTGATCTTTATTCTGGATTATTTCCTCAGATCTGTTTTCTAGTATCTAATTCTTATTCTTAATTGTGTCTAATCTCGTGTGTAACACTATCATTGAGGTTTTAATATCAACGGCTTACATGGGTTATTCTAAAATTCCATTTTTTCCAAAATCTTCCTTTTCTAGTTTCATAGTGTCATTTTTTTCTTAAACAAATTAAACATACTTATTTCAAACCATATTTTAGATTTTTAAATTATCTTTAGTTTTTAGAGTGTTAATTTTCTGGGTTCATTGCCAATGAAGATTTGTTTCTTTGCTTTATAATTTTTGATAGTAAACTGACATTCAATAGCTTTTGACCTGAGAGACTCTCATGCTCAGGCTTATGAAAACTTCCCTACAAAGTGATTTTGCATTTGGCCCTGCCAAGCCCACAGGAGTGTTACCCATTTCATAACCATTTCTACCTTTATTTCTTAGCTTCTGTACCATATAGATAGTATGAATTTGGATCCCGCAACTACAAAGAGTGCAGGTTTGAGTCTGATAATTTATGAGTGATTATTTGCGTGGCCCCTAGCATAACCGACAGGTCTTTGACACCTCCCTGGCCAATGATCGGTCTTTCCTACACCCTGTGTTGTCGAGGATGCAGGGTTCAGTTCTAGCTCCTTACCTTATCCAGGCCTGAAGCTTTCTTTCCTGTCCCAGAAATGGCATTACAACTTCAGTCCTGCCCTCAGGTCCAGGGTTTCGAATGTCTACCGACCATCACTTTCTGTGCTGGCACCAGGGAATTTTCCCTGTTTGAGTTTACCGATACATTTCATACATTTTTAAAACAATATTTTATCTAGGATTACTTGGAGGGTAAAAGGAGACTTGCCATTCACTTCTATCTGAGAAATTATCCAGAAGACCCAGTGGCTTTTATTTTCAAGGTGACAAGAGAAACCCATGTGAGGACTAAGAGGGTGAAGATTTTAAATGTGGAAAGGAAGAAAGCAAAGATTTGAAAAAGGCAGAAAAATAAGATCCCATCAGAGAAACAGAGGACTAAGAGGTCTCTGTAGGTAGATGTTTTATATGTTTAACTTTTTATTTTGAAATAATTTTACATGTACAGAAGATTTGTAAAGATAGCAACGAGCTCCCATATACCCTTCCCTCAGCTTCTTCTAATGTTAGCATCTTACATGACCAGGGTACAATGATCAAAAGTAAGAAATTAACATTGGTACAATATCATTACCCGAATTACAGACTTTATCAGATTTTGCCAGTTTTCCACTAATGTCCTTTTTCTGTTCCTGGGTCCAACCTGGGATTCCACATTGTATTTAATTCTTCATCATCTTAGTCTCCTCCAATCTGGGAGAATTCCTTGTCTTTCATGATACTCTTGAGAAATACCTGTCAGGTATTTTGTAAAATACTCCTCAATTTGCATTTGTTTGGTTTTTTTCTCATGATCAGATTGAGGCTATGTATTCATGGGAAAGATACCCCAGAGGTGAGGTGCTCTTTTCTTTTTTTTTTTTGAGACGGAGCCTCGCTCTGTCGCCCAAGCTGGAGTGCAGTGGCTTGATCTGGGCTCACTGCAACCTCCGCCTCCCGGGTTCACGCCGTTCTCCTGCCTCAGCCTCCCTGGTAGCTGGGATTAGAGGCGCACGCCGCCACGCCCGGCTAATTTTTTTGTGTTTTTAGCAGAGATGGGGTTTCATCGTGTTAGCCAGGATGGTCTTGATCTCCTGACCTCGTGATCTGCCCGTCTCAGCCTCCTGAAGTGCTGGGATTACAGGCGTGAGCCACCGCACCCAGCTGAGGTGCCCTTTTCAGTGCATCATATTCGCGGTACCTGTTGTCAGTATGTCTTATTACTGGTGATGTTGACCTTGATCATTTGGCTAATGTGCTGTTTACCATGCTTTTTAATTATTGTAAAGGTTTGTTTTGTTTTTGTTGTTGTTGTTGTTGTTGTTTTTGAGACACAGTCTTGCTCTGTCGCCCAGGCTGGAGTGCAGTGGCACAATTTCGGCTCACTGCAACCTCTGCCTCCTGGGTTCAAGCAATTCTCCTGCCTCAGCCTCCCGAGTAGCTGGGATTACAGGTGCCCACCACCATGCCCGACCAATTTTTTGTATTTGTAGTAGAGACGGGGCTTCACCATGGTGGCCAGGCTGGTCTTGAACTCCTGACCTCATGATCCACCCACCTCAGCCTTCCAAAGTGCTAGGATTACAGGTGGAAGCCACCGCACCTGGCCCCAAATAACCATTTTTCTCCCATAACATTGTCCATTAATTTATGCATACATAGGCAGATCCTCCCTGCAGCAATGTTTCACCAGTGTTCTGGTGTTCTCACAATGATTTTCTATTTCCTCCTTTCCTTTTACATCTATTATTTGGAATTATTCTGTAAGAAGTTGTCCTTTCTCTACCATTTACTTTTATTCAATCATTTATTTATATCAGTATGGACTAAATTGTGTTTATTTTATTCTGCTTCATAATTCAATGTTTTATTTTGTCTTCGAAATTGTTCTAGCTGTGGCCATTGGAAGCTCTTTTAGGTTGGCTCCTGTGTCCTCTCAGTGTGCTCCCACCCTTTTCTTGAGTACTTACTTTTTGGTACCATGACATCCTCCAAGCTCATCTTCCTTCATCCCTGCCCCAGCCCTAGACAAATCACTTTTCCAAGGAGCTCTATAATTGTATTAAACCACAGTGGTAGATAGTTTGAACCCTCTCCTTTCATTCAGGGAATGAGAACAGTCAGCAAAGCAGCTAAGGAACTTTAGGTAAGTCCAACATTCAGAGACTGAGTAGAGAAGGGGTTGGGAGCCAACAAAGGAAAAGAGAAGGAACCACCAAAGAAATGGGAGCAAACTCAGAGCATGGTATCAGAGAAGCTGAGAAGACATCCTCAGCTCTAACCTCAGGGTCCCCCATCATTTCCTACCTGATCTATTTCCCACCTTCATCTATTCCCTCTCTAGGAAAACAGGAATTTTCCAGGCAGATATCCTTACTGTCCTGGTCTAACCACATCCCTAACTCTGCTGGAACTGCAGTAAACATAGCCACAACCAGCAAATTCAGCCCTAAGGACTTTAGACCTTCATCTCACAAGCTGAAATGTTTTCCCCTCCTCTCTCCTAACCAAATATCACTCATCTTTCCAAAGCCAGGCAAGTCACAACTTTTCTTGAACCTTTTTCCAAACTCTCAGCCTACATTTATCCACTGTTTTTTTAATAAATATCATGGTTCTTATCTCTTCAGTCATTTCAGTACTTGCAATATATTCTCTAAAAATTTTTTGTTTCATATAATTTATTACCCAACAATACTGTAGTTCCTTTAGGTGAGAGCCCATACTTCATGCTGTCTGGTATGCACAGTAGTTAGTAATATCTAACTAATAATAGACATTTAGTAAATATATGTCAGTTTAACATTTATATCAACAAATCAACCACTATAGATAGTCATCAAAAAAATAGTTGAAAACTGGGAAGATTCCAGCAGCTATCTTATCTATTCAGGAATGTTAAAAAGTACTCCTTAAGAAACAAAATTGGAATAGCTATCAAATTCCTTATGGCCTTAGTCATACTACAAGAAAATGTAACCCTGAGCCACAGCAATTCTTATTTCTCATCAGAAAATAATTTGTCAGGATATTTATGGCTTATCTATTCATAAAGTAAGTCATTATGGTATTTTACACAACCCTTTCTTGCTTTGTTTTAGAACAACTACCTAATTTTCTATTTTCAAAATCAACTACTTGTTATGGAATAACTAATATGTAAAGCTATTAAATTTTCAAAGGACAAATGGAAGCATATTAATGGAATTCATTTTTTAAAGGTGAATGATTATTTTCCATATTAAAAACATAATGCTTCTTTGTCGAACGGTCAAGAAAATACGTATGAGAAAAAAATGTATTTCATAATCCCATACCCCAAATCAGAGACCACTAACATTTCATTGTATAATATACCATATGTACATATATGGGGGTGGTGTATGAGATGATTTGATGCAAATTATTTTGTAACTTACCTTTTTCACTTAATGTTTAGTATTTTCTCACATTACTAAATAAGTTTCTACATTATCTCTTTGTGGTAGCGAATGGAATGTCAGATTGAATGTATCTTCATTTACTAAACTTCCAATATGTGCCACACTGTGATAAATATTCTTATGCTAAATTGGGAGCAAAACTGGGAACACAACCATAATTATTTCATTAGTATAAATTTATAAAAGTAAATCTCTCTGTATGAATAGCTTTATACAGCTTACAGGTTTTTGTGTTTTGTTTTTTAATGACCAGTGCCCACCTGCCCATCAGAAAGGTTGTGCCAATTTACCATTATTAGTAGTTAAAGCAACTTTCAGATACTATATCATTTCATATTTCTAAAAAAAACCATGTATCTTTCTGAATAGTCTCTATAAAGATGATGAAGTAATGCTACATTTTCTTTTATCTACTATGGGAGCACCCTTTTTCCCTTCAACTTTTATACATTTTTAAGTATTTTGCTTCCTAATATAAAAAATGCAAAACAACACACATTATTTAGCATGAGTAGCAAAGAAAGCACAAGGTCATCTGAGCAATATAGTCAAGAGAACATGGCTGCAGCTAAGGAACAATAATAAAATTGATTAATCAAGCTCCTAATTGTAAATATCTTATCAAGAAAAATTATCTTAAAGTAAGTTTTTCTGCTTTCTTTGGTATTATTAGTGTATTTGCATGAAAGATAATATTTTGTGCTTTTATTTGAGATTTACCATTTTTTCTTATAAAAGAGAATCAAGCTTAGCCAACACCTGCAAGTGCACAAACCCATCATGGAAAGATAGCTGACACATTTGAAGTAAGAAATAATGATGTTTCCCAGTAGAAATGTGATCATTAGTTATTTATTTGTATTTATACTCATTTATACACTAACCTTTACACAAAAAATTTTAGACAGCAAATTTATATTTTAAATAACAGAATAACAAAATAATTGGTTAAACTTATTATTTTAAACAAACCAATAATTCCAAGACAAAGAGAAATACAAATATGTCAATATGATAGCTCTGCTTGAATTTAAAATTTGATTCCATGAATTGTCTGCTCCTATTTGAGCCACAGGTCTTCACTGCTAAGAAACATATCAAACTTAACTTAATAAAAAACATTAAAATGACAATTGAATAATTTTCAATTATTAATACTTATTGCAAGAGAAAAATGTACACAAGTACTTAAAAGAAACAAATGGTTAATATATAAACTTTTCCATTTCTATAGATAAAAGTCAGAAGAGCAGTGTTGGACTAAGATTACTTTTGAACAACTTTTGAAACATTTGATCAGGCTGCAGTTAAAAACCAGCCCACTTTCCCCTTCAAAGATCTGAAAGGCAGAGGATAAAATCAACATTTTCCTTTCTACTCGCCCAGCATCAATCATGGGTGACAATCTCTACAAGATTGCTTTAAGTTGAACAATCTTTTAAACTAATATCGTATTCTTAAAGAGAGATGAAGTTGGCATCTAAGAAAAAAAGAAACACTTTATTGATCCCTAAAGAGACGTTAAGAAAGCCAAAGATCACATAAGCAGTCTGTTTGGCAGTGGCAACAACATAAGGAAAAGCTATCACTGAACATGACAGGGCCTACCAGGATGCAGAGATCTGCACATACAATCCCATTTTGCTATTTGTAATATTATTTATATTTCCTGCAAATTGGACAATATACATTTGGTAAGTCAAACAAAGTTGCTTCTAAAACAAAGAAATACTGGGCAAAAGAACTGATAAGTGATAAGCAAAGTCAGGTCTACTCCCATCAAGCACACACAATATTTATAAGACATGTACCGTGTGATATTGCTAGAGTGGCTACAGGACCGCTGAGCAAGACTCATGCTTCTCGAAAAATGCCTCCCAGTTTAAATGCTAAGAGAGTGGCTCTGTAAATGCATGTTACACTTTGGAAGCTCCTAATATTGTGGAGTAAAAATACACACATCTGCATGCGAAATGCTTTATTCTCTCATTTTAATTTTCCAAATTTTAAAACGTATTTTTTATTGGTATGAGTTGTCTCTATGATTTGAGCAAATTATCTGTTTTTCTAGCTTACATGTTTGGAAGAGTGTTTTTTTGGTAGACTAAGAGTATGAATTTTAAAAATGAAATATTATTTTCCAGGAACCATAGTCATTACAAACTTTTGGAGGAAGAAAAAAAATTAATGTAAATTGGTACTGTGCAACTCAGTAATTCTGAGAGCTTTAGTTCCTTCTTAGTAGAGAATGAATTGTGTGTGTGTGTGAAAGGATGTGACTAAATACGGTGAGTCTTACTGAGAACTTAAAATTAAACTCCAGAAGCAGCTTCACTTATACCCAGTGAATGCCTAAGTAGTCCATCTTTTACTGCATCTCATTATGTGCAGTAATGTCATATTTTGATTAATGTGTTTCTTCTTTGTTTTTGTTTCTGGTCTTATAGATATATGGTATATCTCCTATATCTTTTAAATCTCTGACCAGTAAGCACTTTCCTTTTCTGACTGTACAGAGGAGAGAGGAAATACTTTAGAAAGGACCCCAGACTCTTGCTTCTCAAAGACCAGCATCATGGCATCATCTAGTAACTTTTTATAAAATCAGATTCATAGGCCCCTCCCCAAACATACTGAATCTCAACCTACTTTAAACAAGATCCCCAAGAGATGCAAACACAAATCCAAGTTTAAGAAGCACTGTCTTGAAGCACCTTTACTCCTCCCAGTTCTGGTATTTCGCCCCCAATCCCTCCCACCGCCGATTATTCTTCCATTTAGAAAGAGAGGCAACTATGTGAACAATGGCCCATTTGCAAATAGACAAGAAATAAAGGTAATTATATTAATCTACTCTCTGTTTATGATCTCCTTCATCATCTAGAAACATCCACCCTCAGGGTGGGGGGGATTTGAACTATTACAGAAACACTATAAAGAAAAGGAGAAAGAGAAAGTTAATGCTCAACCTATAACATCGTAAGTGGAATGTTTTATGCTGTGAAGAGATAAAAGACTTTAAAATCCAAGTTTATTAAGAGAAATAATGTTTCTATCATCCCTTCCTTTCCCCCTTTTACGATAACACAAAGCAAGCAAATGTAGGACACAGGGTTTTTCATAGACTAGAGAAGATATCCATTCTACCTATTATGCAGGCCATGTTTTTTTCTTAGATTAGTTTTATTTTGAAATAATTTTATATTTACAGAAAAGTTGTATAGATAGTAGAATTCCTGTATATCCTTCACCCAACTTTGCCTAATGTTTATATTTTCTATAACCATGCTATTAAGTTGGAGATTAAAAACTTCACATTAGTACTATACTCAGACTGTATTCTCACATCCCAGGTTTTCTACTGTCCTTTTTTTTTTCAGCCCAACTTATGAAACCGTATTAAATGTAGTGCATTAATGTCCTCCAAGTTGTGATTGTTTCTTGTTCTCTCCTCGCCTTTCAGGACCTTAACTGTTCTGAAGAGAATTGGTTAGGTATTTTATAGACTGTCCCCATTTTGAGTTTGTTTAATGTTGTTTCATGATTAGACTATCCTTATAGCTTTGGTGGGAGAAAATAAGAGAGGTGATGTTAGGTCATGAATGTTTATCCTTGATGTATAAGAATAAACTCCGGAGGAAATAAAAAGCTTCTCCTTCTGGACCCCAGAGATGGCAGGGAGAGAAAAGAGGCAGAAATAGGGCAAGTAAATAAGATGATCTTAGGGTTTCGGTTTTTATTCTCCTCTGCACACACACCTTTTTGGGGCTGACCCTTATGGGAACGGCAGCTTAGTAACAGCTAGGTATGTATAGGGTTATCACAGGTCATCGGGTTAGTGGCTCACTTTCCCAGATGCAGGCTCTGGGTGGTTGTGTGCTGGTAAATGTTTAATAGCTGGCTGGGGGGTGGGGAGGTAAGGGAGGGTGGAATGCTGATTTGTAATATTTGCCAATTTCTAAGACATAGTATTTCTATCATGGCCGATTTCAAGCTACCAAAGTGATGTCACTGAATGCAGAGTTGGGAAGAACTGTGTGGCGGCACACCATTAAATATCATTATGTAGTATTTCCACCATACACATATGATAGGCAAAGATAGTAGTAAAGTGTAAAACAATAAACAGGAAGTGATGAGTTGGAGACATTAATTCTTTATTTTTAATATAATATATTTGACTGTAAGTTTATATTGTTTAATTTTCAACAATGGCCATGTTTAAAACCTGGCTCACAAAATTCCTGAAAATTTAAGAATCAGCTAAGGTATAAGCTGCCTCCAATATTCCACTGCTTCTAGAAGACTGACCATTTGGTTCAGCACAACATTCCATGTGACTCAGGAGGTACAGAGGTGACAGCAGAAGGTGGGTAGATATATGGGACTTAGAAAGCATCTGTCTCATCATGACCTTTGTGTGGGAAGCAGGATCCACCAGGCTTCTTACTTCCCCACTGACAGTGTTGGTGGACTGGCAGAGGTCTAGGGGAAAAGAGGTCATGGGGTCTTTTTGATGCTTGGGGAAACGTTCAGAACTATGGCAGTAGCGGTAAGAGCAAGCACACAACATCCCAAAAGATCAGTTGGCTTCTAGTTATATTTCAGTGGTCCCAATTCCAGGGGAGAAGATAAACTGAGCCTCTCCATAGTAGAAACTATTGATTATTTAGAGGATAGTGCATGATCCCAGGGTGTCACAAGATTATAATAAGACCCCACTCATGTACCCAGATCTATGCTGGGAATGAGATGGAAGAGGAAGGTAGAGAATCTAAGAAAGACTGTGCATTTTCCTATAAGAGACCGTGTCATCTATAACAATGTCACTCAAAGTGTGGTCCAAGGGCCAGTGCCAGTTCACAAACTGTTCCTGTTCGGGGGTGATATAAATACAGATGAAAGTTCATATTTAGAAACTTATATCATAAATTGACATTGCCATGACATCCTAGTATGTGATCAGTGGACTGATCTTGTTAAATAGGATATAACCAGTTCAGGTGTGTGGAACTGGCATGGTGAGTTGCTTGTGGCAAAAGCTGAATACTGGTCATGTGTAATAGAATTATGTATTTGGTACATGATTGGAAAAATCAATCAGTTTGAGGAGCATTAATCTAAAATAATTTTTAAATAATCACTTTTGGATATGAAATAAACTCTGAATAGTTTGAATCGGAGGTTCTTAAAGTGTGGCCTGTGGACTAAAAATGTCAGCATCACCTGGGAACTCATTAGAAATGCAAATTCTAGGGCTCCACCTCAGATGTGCTGAATCAGAAACCTTGAGGGCAGACCCAGTAATCTGTGTTTTAACAAGCCCTCCAGGTGACTGATGCATGTTTGCATGTTTGATTTTAAGAACTACTGGCTTCAATGTTGAAAGTGAAAGAAATATGTTCAAGCTAGAGGAGAATGAAACGCTATAATTAAGTGTCAATTATCCCTGCTAGACTGCAGAGCTGGAAACCATGAAGAGGATCAGACCAGGCAGAAAAAAGAAAGACAACTAAACTTTCTTTGCACACTATATTTGAATGACATGCAAGTAGATGAGGCCAAGATCTAGAGTTGAACACTCATAGTGGATGATCATTTTGGATTTTTCTCTACAAGATTACTACTACAAGCTTACTAGTTGCAGCTCCACATTCTTTTTCTCTTTTTTTTTTTTTTTTTTTTTTGTGGTACTGATGGAGTTTCACTCTTGTTGCCCAAGCTAGAGTTCAATGGCGTGATGTCAGCTCACTGCTACCTCTGCCTCCCGGGTTCAAGCGATTCTCCTGCCTCAGCCTCCTGAGCAGCTGGGATGACAGGCATGCACCACCGCCAGGCTAATTTTGTATTTTTAGTAGAGACGGGGTTTCTCCATGTTGGTCAGGCTGGTCTTGAACCCCTGACCTCAGGTTATTCACCCGCCTCGGCCTCCCAAAGTACTAGGATTACAGGTGTGAGCCACCACATCTGGCAGGCTCCACATTTCTAAGCATAACCCATTTCCCAGCCCACATCAGCCTAGAAGGGTCACAGTACTGGCAACAGAAGAGTATTTCTCTAGCTTTATTCTTACCATACAGTTGCTGGCTTGCTGGCTTTTCTCACATTCCCTACAAATACTACTACTATTAATAGTTGAATTAATAGTTCAATTACCCTCTTAGCTAATTTGTGTCAGCCATCTTTCTCCCTCTCTGCCTGGGTTGCTCTCCATTCCTAGGTTGCCTCCTTCCCAGGCAAGGTTGATCTGGTTTTAGTTTAGTACCTGATCAACCTGGATATTAGCCGTATTACAGCCCAGAGGAAATTATTTCTGCTGTCTATTTGTGCTCCATTATTTACCGGGGAATGCCACAGGATCTTTTAAGACAAACTGTAATGTGCATACAAATCACTCAGGGCTCTTGTCAATGTGCAGATTCTGATTCAGTAGGTCTAGAATGCCTGAATATCTGCATTTCTAACAAGCTCCCAGGTGAAGCCTATGCTGCTAGTTTCTGGACAATATTTTGAGAAGTGACGTTGAGAGCAGTGATTTTTTCTATTTTTATTATGCCTTCTCCCCAGGTATTGAACACAGGTGAAAGGGCAGTCTTAAGGTAATCAACTGTCCTGGTTTGACAAGGATTGTCCTGGAAATCCTACATTGTGGGATTTCCCTAACTCTTGGGCAAACCAGGATGACTGGTCATCCTAGCCATCTGGATTGGTCGTGCTAGCAATCTGAACAGCTCACCTCCTGCCTCTCCCCTCCATCTCCTTCCCAGCTGACCATGATACCTCTGTCTTGACTCTTTCCCCTTTAGGATAAATGTTTCCCTGAGGGTCTTCATTTTTCCTCCATGTAATGTGCTCTCCTTTGGCAGATTTGTATCCACCAGCCCTAATGACATAGGTGGCTTAGTCCTTGGCATAGGCTTAGCTGCCTACTTTAAACCAGTTTGGAAGGTTCCATTTAATGTTTCCTCACAGTTGGTCAGGACTAAAGGCTTACTTACTTCTGCAGAAAGGTTGGGGCCATATTTGACAGTCTGCTCTCATTTTTGTTTTCACATAAACATTCTCATCCTGCCTGGTCTCTGCAGACCAAGTGAGTTCCCCCAGTGCCTGGAAGCAATGCTTGTTCTGCTTTATCTCTTAGGTAAGTATGGGGATATTATTTGGAAATAGGAAAAAGCAAAATCTTCATCTCTGGAGCTTGGCAAATACAGTGTGTTTTCCAGTACTTCTAATTGTCCTTTTAATGCTGAAGTCATAGATATTGTAGGTACAATCTCCTGCCTTATCATCCTAGAAATACAGCTGTGATTATGTCCACCCACAGTTGAAAATCTTCATTAGCACTGAACTTACAGAAAAATAATTTCCAAACTCCTCACTTTAATACAAAGTCATGGTTCTCAAAACTTTGCTATGCATCAGAATGACCCAGAGAGAAACAGATTGCTGGGTCCCACCCTGAGTTTCAAATTCATAATTATTTTGCATTTCTAACAAGTTAACCGCTGGTATTGACACTGCTGGTCAACAGATCACCTTGTGAGAACCACAGACCCATTCCAGCTAGCCACATTCACATCCCTAACATCCAGTTCTAGTGCATGCTTCCAGAAAGAACCCCTTATTCTCTGCTCATATTGTGTGCTTTCCTACTCCATACCTTTGTTTAATTCATTTACTCACTTATAAATTCATTCATTCAACCAATAACTAATTATTTCACCAAACATTTTTTAAATACCAAAATGACTGGCTCTGTTAAGTGCCATCATGAAATTTATGGTACAAGGGAGAAAAGGAAAAACGATACCCTTTTCATTTGCAGAGTGTTTCTTGGTTGCCAAAGAGCTTCCACATCCAAGCTCCCATTTGATCTTCTCCACAGTCCTGAAAGACCAACAGGGCAGGGATTATTCTACATCTCTCACAAGTGAAGAAGCTGAAGGCTAGAGGGGAGAAGTGGTTCATCCAAGGTAATGCCAATCTGTCTTTCCAATCCTGGGGCAATGGTTTTTCTCTCAATTATACTACAGTTGTCCCTCCCCTTGGCATGCGCAGGGGATTGGTTCCAGGCCACCCCACAGCATACCAAAATCCTGGTATACTCAAGTGGACCCTGCTGAATCCACGTAGAGGAAAAGTCGGTCCTCGCTATACATGGCTTTTTGCATCCAGCAAATACCATATTTTTTATCCACTTCTAGATGACAAGAATCCACTATACGTGGACCCACACAGTTCAAACTTGTATTGTTCAAGGATCAACTGTGCTTCAGTCATGACTCATTGTATTTCCTCTCTCCTTGCTTTCCAAACTATACCCATTCTTTAAAGCCCAAACACTACCTATTCCATGAAACCTTTCCTGGTAACCCCGGTTAAAATGATTTTTACTGCTTAAAACTAGGACAGTGCTTTATTTTGTCTCTCTAATGGCATTAAAAAATATCTCCCTTTCTAGATGCTAATGTCCTTGAGAACAGAACAATACCTGACTCTCCTTTGTGTCTCCGATAGCACTCAGTTCTTAGTTCATAGCAGAAATTTGATAAAGCACTGAGAAATGAAGGATGAAGAGATGCAATTTTGCCTGTTTTAAAATTTACTCATAAGATAATCAATGAAGGATATATGTAAAAATAAAAGTAGAGCTGTCTGTTATCTTTTTTCTTTCTACCTCCATAAATAGGGGTGGGAAGGACTAGCATTAATTGCTTGCTGGATGCCAGGTGTTTCATGTTACAACATTTTTGCTCTCATAACCTAATAGACAAATAATAGATAAATACAATTGTTCTCATTTTCAAGCAGACGTAGTGAAGCTCAGAATTGTTTAGAAATTTGCCCAAGTTCAGACACTGAACTCATGTTAGAGAGGGAACCAAATCCAATTCCATTTAAACTCATGTGGCAAAATGAACACATGAAATTGCTTCTAATTATACTATGATAATAAGAAATGATCCAGTATTTTCCTATATAAAAAAGCAATTCATACGCATCAGTAATCTTGAGATCTTTTGGTAACATTTTTTCTCACTATTTTACTGCTTTTTATTGATTCACCACTTGTTGGTTGAATCCTTTGATCCACTTTTTCAAGAAGGAAAATGAATTTCACTACTACCAGACTCTGGTTCTTCATGTAACCAGTTATTTATGGTTGTGAAATGCTGTCCTGAGACTTAAATGGTAAATCTGTCTTAATAAGTACTATTGTGTCATAACAGAACTTTTGTTAGCAAACAGTGTGGAAGGTTTGGGGTAAATCCTGGAATGGGTCGTGGGAGGCATAAATCCAGAAATGCATTCATGAATAAGCCTGAGAGGAATAATAACTCCAGCAAAAATGAAAAACTCAAACATTAAAGCAATGTGTTAAACATTTACCATATGATAGAGCTGAGAATTATTAGGAAGTTTAACCAAAGGACTTTGCCAATGAATGTCAGATGGACTTAATTGAGGCAATTAAAACACAGACAGTATTAGTGAAATGGTGGACTCACCTACAAGGATTCACATGTGGGTTCTGCAGCTAACTTCTTACAAGAGCAGAGGCCTGCAATATCATGAAAACCAAACAGACACATTAAAGGGGATTGTTCTCACAAATGTATGAAATGCCAATTTGTATCCTTCCTCTTACAGGGACTGCAATATCCTCCCTGGTAAAATCCTGTCAGTTCCATTGGTAGGGTTTGTTACAAAGGTCTTATATCACTAGCCATTAAGATAGCTAACCATAAGCCTTGGTAACCTAACAGATATATATATTCAATGTTAATGAAACAACTTCAAGTAATGAGGGAGTTCAACCAAAAGCTTCCAAATTTTTTTGGATCTGCCAGGTGGAACAAAAAGTTTTAAAGCACATCCTAGTCTCTCTGGGGCACTTAATTCAGAAAAATCCCTTCATAACAACTCTTCTATTTTTTTAAAAAAAACTTTCTATTGTTATTTACCCTGTCAGGTAAAAAGTCATGCATCAAGAGACAGGTGGAATTGGTGACATTGATAGATATTTTCTCTAATTCAGTATTGATAATGTTAATGTAACATTGCTTTCAATAGACAGTTTCAATCACGCATGTATGTATGTTTAGAGATGTGACACAAGCAGGGATCCTGAGCTTACTGAAAGTTAAAGAATACATCAGATATTTGATTTTTGTCACTGCCTCTGGGAAAGAATTCAGAAGCAACCCTTCAGCCAATGGCAGGTAGGTTCCTAGAAACTTCACTATTGGGGAATTCATAGTAAGGATGAATAAAGATCCACATACAGAAATGAAACTTACTAATAGATGTGCCCATCTGAGGACCAGCTGGAGGGAACTGTTTTTTGCCTGGTCACCGAGGGACTCTGAAACAATAAGCTTTGGTAGTAAAATAACAATAACAACAAAATAGCTTATGCTTGCATATTTTCCAAGTAACAAATAGTGTTCTAAATAATTTAATCCTTACAATCACGTTATTAAGTAGTTACTACAATTATCTTCATTTTGCAGGATAACTTAGAAACTCAGAAACAAAAGGTCAATAACTTGTCCCTGGTCACACATCTAATAAGAGATGACACAGGCAGTCTGAGCCCATGTTCTGATCCAACACATGCTACTACTTTTTCGTAGTTGTTTTTTAATATAGGCAACCAACACACATTACTAAAAATGTGAGAAAATGAGAAAAGAAACTATTGTGCTACTAACCTCACATAACTGTCATTAACCTTTTGGGATATTTCCTTTTGATCATATTTATATGCATACATCATATCAGAAGTATTTGCCATGTTGCTAAAAGGGTTCAGAATTTTCATTTTTTAATACCTGCAAAATATCACTCAGACCATGTATACTGCACTTATTTAGCAAATGTTAGCTATTTAGGTTGCTTCCAAAAGCCTAAATAAAGCAGGTTAAAGTGCATGTGGAGCCACGCAGCCTGGTTCAAATCCTTGCCTCTCTATGCACTAGCTATATAATCTTGAGCAAGTTACTTGACTTCTCAATGTTTCCGTTTTCTTATCTGTAAAATGAGGATAGTAATGTTAACTAGCACCATAGATTGTTGTGAGGATTAACCTGCATTAATTGAAATAAAGTATTAAACATTGTCTGTAGATAGTTATTACTATCATAAGTAAGTCTGTAGTGAGTATCTTCATACATGAGGCATGTGCATTTAAAAACTTACATCCTATGGCACATTCCCAGAGATAAGATTACTGAGTTAAAAGACATAAATAATTTTTGTTCAAATAATAAATTCACATTGTCAAAGTATTTCCAAAAAGTGGTATATAGGTTTACATGCCACCAGTTACATGACAGAAATCATTTTCCAATACACCCTTTCTGACTTTGTTAGGTATTAACATCAAACTTTCTACTGCTCATAAGTATGTTCCTCAACAATTTCTAATCTGCTCATATACCCACCTATTGAGTTTTTAATTTCAGTTAATTTTTCAGTTCTGGAATTTCCACTTGATTCTTTATCACAGTTAATAGTAATCTGCTGAAATTTTCTATCTCCTTATACAATTTTTAAAAGATATCATAGATATTTTAAAATTTATTACTCCTATATCTGGATCTCCTCTAGCTCTGTTTTCAGTCATTTTTTCTTGTCTTCTGGTATGCCTGGTAATTTTATTGAATGCCAGACATTGTGTATGAAAAATTGTAGAGATAATTTGGACCTCTGGAAGATCATCTCTTCTTTAAGTGATGTTTTACTTTAGTTTCTGACAGGCAGTTAGGATCTCTCTTAAATTCTTTGCTCTCAAGCCCTCTCCACTGTGGAGCTCTCCAGTGCTTTTAAACAAATGTTTGGTAGGTTTTTTTTTGTTTTTTTTTGTTTTTTGTTTTTTGTTTTTTGAGACGGAGTCTGGCTCTGTCGCCCGGGCTAGAGTGCAGTGACCGGATCTCAGCTCACTGCAAGCTCCGCCTCCCGGGTTTACGCCATTCTCCTGCCTCAGCCTCCCAAGTAGCTGGGACTACAGGCGCCCGCCGCCTCGCCCGGCTAGTTTTTTGTATTTTTTAGTAGAGACGGGGTTTCACCGTGTTGGCCAGGATGGTCTCGATCTCCTGACCTCGTGATCCGCCCGTCTCGGCCTCCCAAAGTGCTGGGATTACAGGCTTGAGCCACCGCGCCCGGCCAACAAATGTTTGGTAGGTTTTATTCAACTTTTCTATTGTTCTACTTGTCCTTATAGGATGAGCTGATCTAAATGTAACAGCTGAAAGTGTAAGTCCTTGACATCAATTTTTAAATGATTAAGCCTAAATATAACACATTTTTTCATTCTATTGTATATTCATTTGATTATTATTAAGGCTGGATTTTTATGTGCTTGCAAATGAGTTATATTTCATATTTTATGAAATGTGATTTCATTCTTATCTCATATATTAGGTATGAGTTTGTATGAGCTCTTGTGAAATAATCATATCAACCCTTTGTTATTATGTTCAAATAATTGCAATTGCACCTAGGCGACTGTTTGCTTGTTACACTGTTGTTTTAACATAATCCAGTGTTTAATACAATCAAGTCTATTTTACTGTTCACTTAGCAATTTTGTTACAATGTTTTAAACCTATAAAATAAAGTCTCATTAGACTTCCTAAGGTTTGAGTTTGGGTAATGCATTTTATGTATATAATGAGTGTAAAAGCTGATTTTTTTCCAAACTGTTAGTCCATATATTACAAAACATTTTCCCTCTCCTTTAATTTGTGGTCCGGCCATTACCAAATATTTCATTTTTATATATAATTTGTTTGCCCACATGTTTTGCCTCATTAATATATTTATTTTGGTGCCAGTATGGTTTTAATTATTATAACTTTATATTTTAATATTTGATAAGAATAGTCACTCATTATTCTTTCTCAAAAATTGTACTTCGCTATTCTTGACTACTTTTTCTTCTAGAGTTATAATAAATCAAATTCCTCTCACCACTACCTCAAAAAGTAAAAAATGAAAGGGAGATTGTTATTATATTTCCATTAAACTTGGGAAATAATTAACAATATAAAAATGTTATCCTTCACACTTGAAACCAGTCTATGAATTTGTTTTTTATCTCTTTTAAAAGTTTATGTGTGAGTTAATGATTGCTGACATTTACACTGTTGACTTATGTTAATGTTTGTATGTTTTAATATTTTACTAATTATTATTTAGGTTTTCATTGACTACTTTGGAGTTTTACACTATAAAAATATTTTTTCAATACATAATGTTGTATCTCTTTTTTCATTCTATGTAGCTTTTCTTTCTTTGGTATGTTTTATTACATTGATCAGAGTTTTATAAATACTATTAAATAATACTATTAAGGTAAAATCATTATAGCAACTTCCATCCCATCTTGTTATAAATATGTACATTTTTAGTATTCTGAACTAATTTTGATATTAATAATTAGGATACAATATTTATTATGTTGAAAAATATTTTATTTTTTCTATTTTCGCCATTTTATCAGGAACAGATAGTAAATTTTCTCTTCTGCTTTCAAAAAACCTATTAATAATTTATTTCTTATTTAACCTACTGATACAAAGTACTTCAGTTGTGTAGTTCCTAAATTTGCAAACTTTTGTACTGCTTGGATGTATATTATTTTGTTGTGGTAAATAATACTGTATTTTTAAAACAGAACGTACAAATTATTTTTTATTTGAAGTTATTTAATGCATAATCTTTCAGCACTATTATTCCTTCAGTAGAATGACATTAGTAACAAGTATAAAATAGTCCCTTTTGTCATGTTTACTGTTTTGGAGTTTTTTTGCCAAAAATTCTGTCCTGTTTGATATTCATATTGTATTTTTGATTTGGACGTGAACATGTTAGGCTGGAAAAAACTTTGCCATTAAAAAATATTTCTGTGTCCTTTTTCTTTAAGTATGACTTTTTTAAGCACCATCAAATCATTAGACTTTCATTTTAATTTAATCTAAGGATCTTTCCATTTGAATAAGAAAATTTAAGCCATTTATACTTGTCATAATTTTTAAGCTTGATTGAACTTAAACTTTCTTCTCTTAAATCGTTCGTTATTGTTGTCTTTCCATTTTGTCTTTTGAATGGACTATGTTTGTCTTTTTATCTTTGATAATTATTTAGAAAATAGATATCCTGCTTTCAATTCAACTAGTGCCAACACTAAATTGTCTACAACTATACTTACATGCATTCTTATTTAATGACTTGAAAATAAAGCAACAATGCTGCTTCTTCTAATGCTTTTATTTCCTTCCTCTCCTCTTTCCACATTGTGATCACTAGGTATAGATGCTTTATTTAAAAATGTAAAACCCTCCAGGATTATTTTACTGAAAACATTGCTCCCTTAGTAAAAAATATCTAGCTATCAGCATCAATTCCCAATTCACTTTGATTTCACTATATTTCACTTATTTTGTCTTTTCCTTCAATGCTTAGTATTAATCTTTTTTACTGGAATTTCTTATTCTTGAGTTTTTATACTATCTCACCTCTCAGTGATCTGGACAATATTTCTCTGCAACTTTTGCAGAAAAGACTTTTGGTTGTTATATTCTCTGATACCTGGAAGATTTTGTTATTCTGTTGCTTTTATGCATAAGTTGATAATTGGGTAGGCATAAAACGTTTTATGGAACAACTCCATTTCTACATAAATAGCTGTAGTTCCAAATATACCATCGTGTTAAAACTAATACTAGCTGGTACAATGAAAATGACGTAGCTAGTGCATCAGTGGTGTTATCTCCAATTCCATTTGTAAAATGGCAGCAAGCAGAAGTAATTGAACTCTCATAAGGAAACAACCAGACTTTCTAGTATACTTCAAAGTTGTTTCTCTTAAAATTATGTGGACATTTACCTGTGTTCTTTAAAAAGTTCTTGTTCTATATAAGAAAGATGAAGGCAATCTACAAAAGCATATATGTTTTTCCTTCACATGTGCTTTAAGACATTTTCTTTGTCCCAGAAATTTAAAAATTTATTTATTTATGTCTTGTATTCCTTAATTTTGCTCAAAAGAAACCCAACAATGTCAGTGTAGTTGTTACATATGGAAAGTTTTCTTTTATTATAACTAAAGTTTTTACTTCTGATCCATCTGCTCTATTTTTAAAACACTCTATTTTATCTATAAATTCAAGAAAAGAATGTTTATTTAACAATAATAGTAAATACTATATGTTAAGCTATCTCTCTGGGGTTCGGTAACAACAAGATGTATATTGCCATTAAGTAGCCCACATTCTAAATTAGAGCTCCATAATTGGTCATCTAATTACCTTTTATCCATTTAACTCTATTCATTTCCTTGGATGTTTAGACTAGTTATGAAATTTTTCCTCTATATCTTTGATTTCTATTTCTGCAGAACAGAACTTTCATCTAGTACATTTTTTCATTTGGTTACGATCTATTCTTATTTTCATCTGTTCTTGTTTAATTAAAAACAATATAGTCTCTCCTACTATCTTGTTATAATTACATTCCTAAGAACATTCATATTATCAAATTGGTATTATAAAAACAATTATTTCCAGAGGCAAGGGGGCTAGGGGCCAAAGAGTTTCAAATGCATAACAATAAAATAATTACTACAATCTCAACAGTAAGTGTGTTTCTATATCTCTAAATGTTTTTTAACTGAAATTACAACTAATGAATTGGTCTACAAAAACAAGTATATACAATTCTAAACATTACTGATCAATAATGGAATACCTACTACATAAAATAAGATCAGTCCTTAGATAAGAAATTTCCAGGACCATAAAATAAATTACATCAGTTTGTGACGGCCCATGGTAAAAACTATAACAGTAATTGAGCAACTAGCCATTCAAATAAACGTATTCCCATTTTATTTTTTTATGGAATAACTCCATTTCTACATGGATAATTCTAGTTCTAAAAGTGCCATCATGTTAAAACTAATAATAACTGGTAAAATGCAAATGATGTATCCTAATGTATCAATGGTGCTATCTCCAATTTCATCTATAAAATCCTCAGGAAGTAGAAGTGATTGAACTCTCATTTGAAAACAACCACAGTTTCTGGTACACTTCACGTACTGGGAGATGTTAATTGCTCCACCTCCAAAAGCTGCAAGGAGACCCCATGAAGTGGGAACCCAAAAGGAAAAGAACCCATGCTTTCAATGTGCTTCCATGAAATTCTCCTTTTCCTATAAGCTCACAGAGTCAGCTTCTGGCACTTGCAACTAAAAAACAAAGGAGAAAACAGAAAAGATCAAAGAAAAAATACCTGTTTGGTGCTAACATACTTCAAGTCACTCATGCACTAGGCTCAAGAAGCCATCAGAGGGGAAGTTTTTTATGTTTGACCATTAAAATGCAGAAATAAAATTCTGGCCAGGAGCAACTTTGACTCTGTTAGCAGAGGAAACTCTCAAGATACTTCAAGGTCAGCAACACAGAAGACCATATGATAGGGTTTGGCTGTGTCCCCACCCAAATCTCATCTCGAATTTTCACATGTTGTGGGAGGAACCTGGTAGGAGGGAATTGAATCACTGGGGCAAGTCTTTCCCATGCTGTTCTCATGATAGTGAATAAGTCTCACAAAAAAGAGGAGTTCCCCTGCACAAGTTCTCTCTCTTTGCTGGCTGCCATCCATGCAAGACATGACTTGCTCTTCATTGCCTTCTACCACAATTGTGAGGCTTCCCTAGCCACGTGGAACTGTAAGTTCAATTACATCTCTCTTTTGTAAATTGCCCAGTCTCAGGTATGTCTTTATCAGCAGTGTGAAAACAGACTAACACACCATAGGATCATGTTAGCGAGCAAACTGGAATTGAAGAAGCAAACCCTCCATCCCTTCCAATAACTAAAAGTCTTATTTCTTATATTTTTATTGTTGATAGTTTTCTTTTCAGATGATTCTGAAGCTTTTAAAAAGTAATTCAGTAGAAGAGAGTTCATCTACTGAAACTCACTTTGTGTCTTTCTAGAGTCCCCTAAATTGGAATCTTAAAACATGCATATTAGGATAAAAAAGCAGCTTAAAAACAGTTTTGTTAAATAAGTCTATTTTTTAATTCAATGAATGATTTTAAAAATTAGCTTCATTGTTTTTTAATTTACCATCTGTTAACTCAATAAATATGAGTTCTTAAAGTTATCCTAATTGTCTTGGAATTTGCTGTTTTTGAAGTTGATTAAAATTATTTAAATTAATTTTATTGTATATCCAGACTAGAACAAATCATGTCTGGATTTGAATAGATTTTGGCTAATAATTTATAAATAAATGTGCCCATTTCTACAATGAACCATCTTTGTTTATGGCCCTTAATATGTATTAGTCAATATGTAGACATGCAGAGAAGAGATGCTGATATTAGATAATCAGAGAAGTAAAAAACCAACACAACAATAATTGTTGCCATTAAAAACTGTGACCAAATGCAAAATTTTTGTGAACTCTGTCTCATATCTAATGAAGAGGAAATGTAGAGTGGTCATCAACTGTGATGCAATTTCTTTTCACTCCACATTACAAGAGATGAAAGAACATGCTATGTTTCTTTAAACATCATCCTGCCTCTGGTCACAGTTTATTGGAATAAGGGTGGTCACTGGACCCAAGCAGGCCAATCAGACTCTTCCCTGAGAATTGTGAAAGACAGGAAGATGGTCCTTTCTCAGGGTGGATTGACTGAAGATGGCTCAAGAACAATTGGAAACCATGATTCACTGTGTGAACTGAGGAGGCGGGGAGCTGGACTACTATGGGGAAGAAGACAAAGATGAGATATGGAGAGAAAGAACTGACTTGGTTCCCTACAGCACTTCAATAGTTCCTCTATTCCTTTTTTTTTTTTTTTTTTTTTGAGATGGAGTCTCACTGTCACCCAGGCTGGAGTGCAGTGGCACAATCTCGGCTCACTGCAACCTCCACCTCCCAGGTTCAAGTGATTCTCCTGCCGCAGCCTCCCAAGTAGCTGGGACTACAGGTGTGTGCCACCATGCCCAGCTGAGTTTTGTATTTTTAGTAGAGATGGGGTTTCACCATGTTGGCTGGGATGGTCTCGATCTCCTGACCTCATGATCCGCCCACCTCAGCCTCTCAAAGTGCTGAGATTACAGGCATGAGCCACTGTGCCCGGCCAGTTCTTCTATTCTTAAGGTTCCATTGCATCCCTGATTTTGGATTGCATGAAAATTCCCAATGTGCTTTGCTTAAGCTCACAGAGTCAGCTTCTATCACTGCACTGCAGCCTGGGTGATAAGAGTGGGGCCGTCTCAAAAACAATAAAACAAAACAAACAAAAAACTTGAACTAAATGCACAAGTAATGTTTGTTTAAATAAGAATTTCCAGACATCACTTCTCACTCTGCTTTTCTTTAAACATAACTTTTAAATTTAATTAATCATAGAAACGTGGTCTTGCTATGATGCCCAGGCTTGACTTGAACTCCTGAGCTAAAGGGGTCCTCCTGCCTCAGCCTCCTGAGTAGCTGGGACTATAGGCACATGCCACTGTGCTGAGTTTTACATTTTAACATGTAATGTACCTATTTTTTTATTTTATGGTTATTGTTTTCTATGGCTCATCTAAGAAATTTTTGTCTATCTACAACTTACCTTATGTTTCCCTATAAAAGCTTCATACTTGGATCTATAATCGATTGCAAATGAATTTTGCATATGGTATGATATGGATAAATGTTGTTGTGGTTTCCCAAGTGGATATCTATTTATTCCAGCATTATTTGTTGAAAACACTTCTTGCTGCACATTGGATTACTTTGGTGAAGGTAACAGTGGGGCGAGGGTATGGAAAAGCCATCTGAAACTAAACTAATGACTTAATACTAAAATGAAGAGGTAGAGGTAGACATTTTATTTTTATTAATTGTATTAATGAGCTTAAGGAAATGGTAGCAGCTTCTTCACTCAATAAAAATGGGGGTTATTCATTCACCAGAATTTGCTTCCATGAACTCACATGTAATACACCTAAGACCTACCTGATAACTAAGTCAACTCATTTTTTTGTTCCATACTGTTGCCTGCTTACCCCTTTTCATTATCTGTATAGTGTGTATCCATTTATGTTTCAAACATTAATGGGAACGAGGCGTGCTGGGATCCAGGCTGGGGCTGTATTCGTTAGGTGAATACATTTGTCCAAGATTATTAAATAAACACAAACTGATAACCAAATCAAGGGAAGATTCAATTGATGGTCCTGCTTGTTTCTTTGTCCCATTTTGTTTTGTACTAGGGTTTTGTCTTTTCAATTGCATCAACCAACTTCCAGATTATCTCATGAAGATCCTAGAGTAGTAATATTATTGTATGTCTGAGATGACTTCAAAGTGTCACTTCAAACATACAATAATGATTTTGACTGATTCTCAAAATCCACTGATTCCCATAGCATAAGTCACAGATCACTTGCACATACATTACCTTCATAGCTGATATGGTTTTGCTCTGTGTCCCCACCCAAATCTCATGTCAAATTGTAATCCCCACGAGTTGAAGGTGGGACATGGTGGGAGGTGACTGGATCATGGGGGTGATTTTAATGGTTTAGCACCACCCTCCTAGTGCTGTCTCAAGATTTGATGATATCTGATGGTTTAAAAGTGTGTGACGGTTCCTTGTTTGCTCGCTCTCTTGCTCTCTCTCTCTCTCTCTCTCTCTAGTGCTGCCACATAAGACATGTCTTGCTTTCCCTTCAACTTCTGCCATGATTTTAAGTTTCCTGACGCCTCTCCAGACATGTGGAACTGTGAGTCAATTAAACCTCTGTTCTTTATAAATTACCCAGTCTCAGGTAGTTCTTCATAGCAGCGTGAAAACGCACTAATACAATAACACACGTGGAAAATATTTAATATTTGCCCCAAACACTGAGGTAAATAGGTGAGGCAACTGGCACTGGGACTGTGACCATCTTAGGTCCTTCTCAGACCCTGCTTTATCACCTTGAGGGCTGAATGTCTCAATGTCTTAGAATACTGGTTATATTTTTGTAACATTTTTGGATCATTCATCTCTAAATACATCTTAAAAATGCTCAGTAGTGGTAGGAGATCTATAGTTTTGGCTAAAAAACATCCATTTTCCTTATTTCTAAAAAAATTAATTCCAATTTGTCTTTGAGAACCATCCCACCTTCACGTCCAAGCCCACATGGTTTGAGTAGAGTGACTGTACTCCCAAATCCAATGTGGGCATTTGACTCAAGGCTGCTGAGGAGTGAATCACAGGTGCTGACCATGGTGATGAGTGCAGGTTTGGGCACCTGACATAAACTAATACAGTCAAGTTGGGCGTAGTTCTTTAGCTGGAAAATTAAGGAAAAGGAATACTCTTTGTGCTGGGGTTTCATGTTAGAAGAATGGAAGCTAGGAGAAAAGGCAGATTAAGAATGAAGTTCTTAAAAATGAATTCCTTAAAGGAAAAACCAGACTAAGAATAAAGTTAAAAGAGAAGAAAGTGTAACCAAAAGATGGCTGATGACATTATTTGAACAGCTAGATCTAAATATGCCTTAAGTAGTCCTTGCATTGTATTTTCCAATTTATGTGCAGGGAGGGGAAGAGAGGGGGACAAAAAATGAAGCAAAATAAAAAATAAAACCTTCCTTTTTAAATTGGATTTTTGCTCCTTACAACCCAAGCCCCAAATCTATGTGGATTGCTGAATAGCATCTGGTTCTACCAAATCTGAATTTCTGGGCATGGACTCAAAGAACCTGCATTTTAAACAAACACTCTATTTAATTCCATACACACTAAAGTTTAAGTTTAAGATCACATCTTTGTTTTGTGGCTGTGGAAACTGAGACTTTAACAAAGTGTCTTTCCCAAGATCATTCAACATTATCTATTTATTCAAGGTGTGGAGGATTATCAGTGAAAAGGACAAAAATCTCTCTCTTTATGGACATTAATAAGCCAGCTGGTTAGTAACAGAATGGGAAATAGAATTCAGTTCAGCTATTTTCTTTTTTATGACTTGATTTCCCTAAGGTCATGCTCTAATAATTTTCTTCTTTACCCCAACACATTTCTGGTTTAAAATCTGAACATTTAAATGGCAAAGATTCTACACTTGGGCAGCATTCATAGCACATAAAAACAGGAGGTACTTTCACAGTTTTGAGGTAAATGTAACTAGTGTATATGGTCTGGTAAGCGTAAGCATTTCCACCAACCTGATAAAGGAGAGAGCGCAGCAGAAGGAAGAAAATGCAGTTCCCATTCTTCCCCAAAGTCCCAAGTGGCTGAAAGATCTTTTAAGACTCTTGTTTTTCTTTAAAATTCATGCAAAATGCTACAGTTAATTCCATTATATGTGTGACTGTTTCCATAAGAAAATAATTTCTAAAATCCTCAAGTAAAAAATAAATATTCCAAAAATAGAAGCCATAATTCTCCTTTGGCTTGTGTACCCCCAGCACAACATCATGTCATCCAGGAGTAAGTACTTATATCCCACTGACATCCTAGTAAATTCATTTTTCTATTCTGAAGCACTGTGCATCTACTAACCCCATCTACTAACTGTTAGCATCCCTGTAACATGGATGAGGAAACTGAGGCATAAAGAAATTAGGAGATTTGCTCTAGGTCACATAGGTAGCAACTAATCAAACCAGGATTAGAATCCAGACAGTTGGACACCTAAAGTGGCTTTGCCTAGATGTATTTATTTACTCCAAAGTTCACGTAAAGTATAATTTGCTCATGCTGCCCCTTCATATTCAAAACTCACAGAACACATAAAATGGATGATTTTTGTTGGTTATAAGTTAGACAGAAAACTCAAGAACGCTGACTTTCTTTTAGTCAAGAAGATTAAATAAAATTTGTAATCTGTAGAGCCAAGTTGTCAAGAACTTAAAGACCTGATGGCCCAGTGAATTGAATGACTTTTAAGAATATGGATGTATCCATGGGACCAAATCTACAAGAAAATGGTCAGCATGTGTTATGAAAGGATACCTAGTATTTCTAACATTTTAATGGTTATAGGAAAGTGTGGGGTAGTGCTGCATATTTCTGACTACTGAGTGGAAGGCAAGTCTGGCATCAAAGCAAGAGAGCAGCTAGGAAGAGTAAGCAATTAGTGGACTCAATTAAAAAATAACAAAAATTAAATATCCTCAAGACAGTCCTTAGGCACATGGCTATGGGATAGGTTGAGATAAAACAGACAATAGTCTTCCTTTATTTGAGGTTTATCTTCTGGAGTTTCAGTTACCTGAGGTCAACTGCAGTCTGAAAATAGGTGAATACAGTGTAATAAGTTAACTTTGAGAGAGAGAGACCATAGTCTCTTTTATTACAGTGTATCATAACTATTCAATTTTATTATTAGCTATTGTTAGTAACATCTTACTGTGCCTAATTTATAAATTAAACTTCATCACAGGTATGTATGTATAGGACAAAACAGTATACATAGGGTTCAGTACTATCCAGTTTCAGGTATCCACTGGGGATCTTGGAATATATAACTTGCAGATAAAGAGTGGCTACTGTTCTCCAATGGATATAAACACTTTGACCTTCAGTAGAAATACACATGCAAAAGCTATACAAAATTTGTCTGCAGGTCAAAACTAGCTTAAGGAATAACAGCGTACTTTAAAATATGGATAAATTGACAACATTTAATATTCAATTTTTCATATAAATCTAAATTTCCTGCTTTTCTTTGGAGAACAGAAGATCTGACATTTGGCATCAATGCCATTTACTATCCCATTTGGACAGAGGATATATTCTTCACATTGCCATAGCCGCACCACTGCTTATGGTCTTAACTTGGTCTGCTTTAGTCAGGTACATCCATGCATGGCCCAAGGTAGACATAAGAGTTTGCAATTCCTGATGTATGGGATAATGTCCAAACTCTAGAGAATGTCTGCAAGGCCCTTCAGAATTTTTAGCCTTTACAAAGACCCCATGTGCCAGCCTCACTGAATTCCTTACAGTTCCATAAACAATAAGCTTTGTCATGTTCAGTGTCTTTGTCATGTTCAGTGTCTTAGTCTCCCTGCTTGAAATATCCTCTCTCTACCTCCTCTTTCTGCCTGGAGAAATCTCACTTATCCTCAAGACTTAGTTTAAGTGTCAATTCCTTTACTTTTCTAAATCCTGCCAGCTAGCTATTTGCTTCTTTCTAAGTGTTCACATAACACTTTGTGATTCTATTAGCATTATAATGACTTCTTATTCTGTCTGCCCAATCAGAAAATGTGTTTCTTGAAGAGGAGAACTCTTAATCATCTCCACATCCCCAGTCCATAAAAGAGTTCCTGGCTTCTACTAGGTAAAAAAATGAATATTTACTGAATGAACAAAAGTAGGATGAATGAATGAATGAAGGATTTTTAAAATTTGTGTTACAAGATCATATAAGACATTTGACGTTCACAGCAAGGGAAGTAGCTACTCAAGACCAAATTTCAAATTTTGATAATGATCACGACATTTTCAGATAACAGTTGTTTAAAATGCCTATTTATTATACCCTTGCCAGGAAAATAAGTCCTGAGAAAACAGAATGTATATAATATTAGTAAATATAAAAGAGTGACATAAAAACAAACCACACTTTGTTAGGGGTTCTAAGGGTACAAGAGGTTGTAGTGGTGCATTCAAAGAGACAGTAGAGAGTAAAAGAAGTCACACAATGTGTTGCGGGAAGTCAGGGACCCTGAGCGGAGGGACCAGCTGGAGCCGTGCCAGAGGAATGTAAATTGTGAAGCTTTCATTTTACTATGGACACATATAAGTTCCCAAAATTAATATTTTTATAATTTCTTACACCTGTCTTTACTGCAATCTCTGAACATAAACTGTGAAGATTTCATGGACATTTATCAGTTCCCCAAATCAATACTTTTAAAATTCTTATGCCTGTCTTTAATCTCTTAATCCTGTTATCTGTGTAAGCTGAGAATGTCCATCACCTCAGGACCACTATTGTGTTAAACTGTACAAATTGATTATAAAACGTGGGTTTGAACAACATGAAATCAGTGAACCTTGAAAAAGAACAGAATAACAGCGATTTTCAGGGAACAAGGGAAGACAACCATAAGGTCTGACTGTCTGCGGGGTCAGGCAAAAAGAGCCATATTTTTCTTCTTGCAGAGAGCCTATAAACGGACATGCAAGTAGGAGAGATATCACTAAATTCTTTTCCTAGCAAGGAATATAATATTAAGACCCTAGGAAAAGAATTGCATTCCTTGGGGGAGGTCTATAAATGGCCACTCTGGGAGTATCTGTCCCATGCAGTTGAGGTAAGGACTGAGATACACCCTGGTCTCCTGCAGTACCCTCAGGCTTACTAGGATTGGGAAATCCTAGCCCTGGTAAATGAGGTCAGACAGGTTCTCTGCTCTCGAACCCTGTTTTCTATTAAGATGTTTATCAAGACAATACGTGCACCACTGAACATAGACCCTTATCAGGAGTTTCTGATTTTGCTTTGGTCCTGTTTCCTCAGAAGCATGTGATCTTTGCTCTGCCTTTTGCCCTTTGAAGCATGTGATCTTTGTGACCTACTCCCTGTTCATATACTCCCTCCCCTTTTGAAATCCCTAATAAAAACTTGCAAGTTTTGCAGCTCAGGTGGGCATCACGGACCTATTGATATGTGATGTCACCCCGGTAGCCCAGCTGTAAAATTCCTCTTTGTACTCTTTCTCTTTATTTCTCAAGACTGGCCAACACTTAGGAAAAATAGAAAGAACCAATGTTGAAATACTGGGGGTGGGTTCCCCCAATAACAATGTTTCCCTCTAAGCTGGTGGCTACTCTGGCAGTGTTTGCCCTAAAAAAAGGAAGACTTGGGCCATAAAGTGGCAGGAAGAGACTGTTTAGCTGGCAGGTTATCATATGGACAAGGATTACTACCAGAATTATAGTCCGCACAATTGTGCACCACAGCTGTCTACTCTTGGGTACAAGATAGGCTGCACTATCTGACCTCCTTGTAATGATTCCTTGGAGCCACACAACTAATCCTGGTTAATTCTTTGTGAGGCCATATGATGTGTGTCATTTCTGGGCCATAGCATTTAAATGTCAGCATGAAACCCTCCAGAGTGATCTTTATTTTTGCCATAACAACATGAAATATTCAAGATGGCGACTATTCCATTAGCCAGGGATCTGGAGTGACAGACTTGGAACAGACCAGCTAAACTGCAATGGATTCAAAGCATAACCAAGAAAACAACGTTTGCTGTTATAGGCCACTAAAAAATTGGAATGGTTACTCCAGTACAACAACGTCTATCTTGACTGATAAACAGATTTGTTCTGTTTGGCTGCCACTGGCAGGACGAAGACTAATGGTTGGAAGTTTCAGGAAGACTAATTCTGCACAATATAAGGTAAAAACATAATAAAGTATATAAAGATAGAATGAAATACTTTTGAAATTATCCATTCACTTGCACAATATATAGTGAACTCTACTCTCTGGTAAGTAATGTATAGGTAAAAATCCTTGCTTTAATGGTGGTAAGTAGTAAGTTCCCCTTCACACCCAAAATGTCTGCATTGAATGGCCTCTAAAGATTTGATGGAACAAATTAACTTTAAAAATACCTTCCAACCTAGAGCTTTAGGATCTCTAATTCCTCTGGTCTTAAAAGAATAGAAAAATACATACGTGTGTGTGTGTGTGTGTGTGTGTGTGTGTGTGTGTGTGTGTGTGTGTATACACATATATATTTTCCTCAAGTATTTCTTCAATTCAAACCACTAACTGATCCATTGTCTTTTCACATTTTGATGTCATTTTTCCAGCAAATAAGTTCTTTCAAGGCCAATGCTGTTTTATCCTTTCCCTTGATGTTTCTTCTAATGTTTAGTAGGCAATATTTTATTGTCTATTCTTTTAAGGAAATAACCAGTGTAGCTTTTGATACCAGCTACTGTTATTGGCCATTTGATATGTTCCAGATTTGTCTTTCAATCATTTAAGTTAGATTTGGACTTGCTAAAAAAATCTAGTAGCACAACTATATTATTGCATTAGCTCATTCGAGGTGCTATAACAAAGTATCTTGGACTGGGTAATTTATAAGCAACAGAAATTTATTGCTCACAGTTCTGGAAGCTGGGGAGTCCAAGATTACAGCACCAACATATTCGGCGTCTGGTGAAGGCTCACTCCTTGCTTCACAGATGGCACTTTTATTGCTGTGTCCTCACACAATGGAAGGGGCAAGGTAGCTAGATTCAGCCTGTCTTATAAAGGCACTCCTCCCACTCATGAGGGTTGGAGCCTTCATGACTTAATCACTTCCCAAAGGCCCTACTTCTCAATACTATCACTTTTGATATTAGGTTCTAACACATGAACCCTAATATTGGGGGAACACTAACATTCAGACCATAGTAACTAACCAAATAACTTCCAGATTAAATACCCCTTTCTTCTGAAAAAGGGTCTTAGCCTTGTGCTATGAAATCTGTGGCCAACTACAATATTTTATTAACATCTTAATATTTAATAAATTCCTACTATGTGGAGGTGTAACGTTTAAGAGCTTATCAAACTGTTATTTAATGCACTGCACCCAGAATTACATAATTCTGTATTCTAATAGAGCCCATGAGCTCTCTATACAAGACTACTTGGAGGAAAAAGCAAATTCAAAAAATGGGGAGCAAAATGGTCTCTTGGTTCAACTCAGGGGAGCATATCATACTTTCAGTTATAGGGGCTTGGCTGATAACTTGGGGAAGCAGATGAGTATGTAAGAGTGCAAGAAAGAAAACAAAACAAACCTTTTTTAAAAATTTCAAATTTCTGTTCAGCTTCATATCAGGCTTTCAGAATTGGAAAATCAACTGCCTGCTACCATAAATTACTGTTATGCAGTAATTAAATACTGAGAATGTATTTTTTTCCATTCCAAACCTGATGTCTTTCTCAGATACAGATATTGTTACTGGTTAGGAAATTCAGCATTTTGGTAAATTAAGGCAGGAGGATTTAATGTCTCCTGGGACATGTGGGGGCAGAAAGTGATCCTAGAAGGAAAACATTTTACTATGTTTTCCTCATTATAATCATTTATATCTTTTTGCTTTGCTTTACACAACTAGGAGTTGTGGTGGGCACTTGTGTCTTTAAAAAGGAGGGTTGGTTCACTAAAAGAACCGTAATTCATAATTTTAAAAAATTCCTATATGTTTGGAATTATGGTCTCAGCATAAACTGATGATCAACTGAAAAAAGATGAATAAATTCCAGGGAATTCAATAACCATGGATACGGGGGAAAAGCAGCATGAATACATGCTGTATTCTCCTTTATTTAGAAAAACCACACAAAAATACAGCACAGTTGATGTGTTTGTTACCAGGGCTTGAAAGTCGAATCAACCACTGTGTAAAGGATAAAATAAGACTGCACGGATATCAGGATTTTCCCAGCGTGCTTTATTCATAGCCATCTGACACAACAGGACCTAACAGAGCTTTTAGGAAAAACTGAATTCTCAGCCCACAATCACTTTCCAGGAACTTCCCTGCAAACAGTGCTGTGCGCTGGCAGGATGGAAATCTTAGCAATCTCCCTCCTGCTTCCACAGTTCCCTCCTCTCTCAATAAAATTATTTATGGGGACTTAATGAGAGAGCAAGCCTTGTGTGAAGGGAATTCAAGAAAGTGCGGCTTCTAAAAATACACCTAGGCAGCTCTACAGTCCTTATTGTTACAACCTGACGTTTTGCAGTTCATGCCATGAACCTAACTACACTTCTTGCCAAATACACACACGCGTACAAAGAGGAGGAAAAGTAAAAACTATGTTTTCTCTTTCTGCAATCCCTTTAACTTTGAGTAAACAGTAGTAATTTTCTGTTGACATACTCAATGCAAATTTCCCAAAGGCTACACAATACAAAACAAAAGACCTGTTAGCTTCCTCAGAGCTGAGGGGAGGAGAGGCAGGGGGAGAGAAATAAAGTTGATGGAGCTCCAGTTTCTCCTAAGCCGGCGGTCCTGAGCCTCCAGTCACCCTAGTCTTTTTGTAGAGATATTTTGAGTTTCAGTCTCCACTTGGGAAGGTTCCTTGACCCCTTCTCTCCCAAGTCCCCTGTCAATAAAATCCTCATCTCTCCCGCTTTGCCCCCAGCTTTTTGAGGAAACTGGACCTTGCTTAGGCGTCTTGTTCCAGTGGGCTGAAAAGTACAGCTGGTGACGTGAGGATAAATATTTAAACAAATGGGCTGGGTCACAGCGTGGGGGTCTTCAAGAGAGGGCCTGCTCCTCCTTCCGCCACGTGCTCCTCACTTGGGGGGCAAGGCTCCTGGATAGGGGGCTAAGAGGGACGAGGGTGGCATGAAGGGAGATGGACAGACCAGGCTGTAAGTGAAGGAGGCCCTCTAGGAAACATCGTCTCGACCGAACATTGACAGAGAAAAAAAAAAAAAAAATTGGCCCACATGCCCCTAGTGGGGAAGCATACACCCCACGCAGGCTGGGTTGGGGTGGGGGTGCTTCGAGGCCTCTCACCTGACTTCCTCCTCCGCCTGCACACACACTACAGTAACCCCCTCTACTCACCCCCCAAAACCCAGCCAAACAACGAACAACAAGAGGAAGCCGCAGGCGACAACAGGAGGGGTGCGCGTGGTGGGGGCCCCGGAGAGGTGAGGGGGCAGGGTTGGCGGGCGACGAGAACGGCGCCGCGCACCCCAAGCGCACCCCCAAGCGCCCACACTTACCCCTCGAGGCTGAGGGTCCTGTCTTCCGCGCCAACCCCCGTGCGCGCCCCCTCGCCCGCCCTCGCCCCTCCGGCCCGCCGCCCCCCACACCCCGGCCGGCGCGCTGGGAGGGAGCCCGGGAGCCGCGCGCAGCAGCGGCGGCGGCGGCGGCGGCGGCTCGGGCTCGGCTCAGCTCGGGCTTCAGTGCGCCTAGTGTAGCCAGCGGCCGCCGAGGCTCCCACCGCCAGGGGGAGAAGCCGGGCGGGCGCTAGGGAGGCGGGCCGGGCCCTGGCCGCCCCGCTGGCCAGCCCGCGCCGCACAAGCTCCGAAGCGGCGGCTGCGCGGGGTCTGCAGAGCCCCCGGGCGCAGCGTGCCCGGCCCGAAGCGCCACGGCTGGATGCGCGTCCCGGGTGGCTGCGGGCTCCCGCGGGGGGCGCTCCGGCCGCTCCGGTGCGCCTCCAGACTGCGGGCGCCGCGACCGCCGAGCCGAGAGCAGCTCCCGCCGGCCCCTTCCCCCTCCCGCCCCCGCCGCCGCCCCCTCCCCCTTCTCCCCCCCCACCCCGCCCGTTAACATCTCCTCCCTCCCCCTCCTTCCCTTCCTTCCCTCGGCCCCGCGCGCTCGCTCGCTCGCTCCTCGCCTCGCTCTCCCCTTTAAACGCCCACTTCGGATGGGGAAAGAGGACAACTTGAAGTCAAGTTGCAATTAACTTCCGCGGCAGCCGCAGCTCCGGCGGCGGCGGCGGCGGCAGGAGAGGCAGAAGCCGCCGCCTCGGAAGTCCGACGCCGGCGCGCCCGCCCGGGGAGCCGTTCCTGGTTTCAGGCCCGCACTCGACAGCCACCGCCGCCCCCAACGTCCATGCCTGAGTGAGTTCTGCTCTTTTGCCTCCCGTTTCCCCTTGTTACTCTTACTGTTTTATCTCTGTCTCTCTTTTTCCGGAATCAAACCAAACTTCTCTGTAGCACCCACCCCGCGTCCCCTGTTGGGGCGGCTGGGCTCCCCTCTCGTGGGCGAAGGGCTTCAAGGGTCTTCTGAGCCCCTTTTCTCACGCAGTCGGACCTCGGACGGGTGGGCTGGTAAAGTAGGGGAGAGCGATCGGGATAGGGCACTTGAAGATGCCGTTTGTTCTCTGTCTGGGTGTGGACACATCACCACACCTGCCCAACAGACCCTGGCTGAACAAACTCCTTCAGGTCACCGGTGTGGCCCCTTTTAGAAGAGGAAAGGGGAGTGGAAAAGACCGAAGGAAGCAAATGGGGAAAGGGGGAGCCTCTCTGTGCGTTCTGGAGCCGGGCGGGCAGTAAGGTGCCTGGAGGAGTGGGCTGCCGGAGTGCTAATGTTCCCCCACCGGATCGCGAGTCTGCTCAGCATCCTTTCCCGGTCCATCTCCGCCTCCCTCCGCTCCCTGCCGGCGCGACTGATTGTAAGCATCGGCGAAGAGGGGCCTGGGAAGTTTGTGGCAACTTCTGCATCCCGGGAGCTACTCGGGCGCCGGGGCGCTCAAGTTGGAGCCCGGAGTTTGAAAGCGGCGGCACTCCCCATTTCGAGCCCTCGCTGGCTGTAGCGAGGCTGGTCCGGGAGAGGCTGCTGGCGTGAATGTGGGTTTGGAGTTGGGCAAGAGGCAGAAGAAAGGGCCATCCTCCTAGCTGGGGCCGGGACATCACAGGTGCAGCCTCGGAGTCCACACCGTGTCTCCCTCCTGCTCTCCAGACCCGAGCGCGGTGGCCTTTTCCTATTGCTCCAGTGCCAAGGCTCCTGGGGCGGCAGAACTGGGGTTTGGGAAACCACGACGAGAAGGACGAAGCAGGCAGGTGGCAGGTCCGGGGAGTGCCACGTGCGTACCGGGGAAACACAGGTTCCTCTTGGGATGACCTCAGAAGACCAACAGGGGAAAGGGGCATAGGGATCTCCTTGAAGGTTTTGGCCTTGGCCTCCACTGGGGTGTTGCAAATTTCACTAACAAATGTCAACCACAGGGTCCTCTCTCAAAGTGTCCTGGTTGGCAACTTTGACCTCTGCGCCCTTCCTTGGTGAACTTTCTCAGCGGCATTCCGGACTTACAAGCAAATGTTCTAAGACTTGGACTCCACATGGTTATAAAAGAGACAGGGAAAACAGAAAGATGCCCTATTCCCCGGAGAGAACCTTACTGCTCTGACTGACTGGGGTTCCATGTTTGCATACTTGGAGGCCAGGGGACCTGACTTTCTCAAGGGGGAGGGGGTAGGGTAAGAATGAGTAAAATGTGACCACTCGGTGTCAGATTTTGTCCTAAGCAATCTCTGATATTTACGGTGTTTGTACTGCTGACAGAGTAACTCATCCCGTTGAAACTTAGTTGAAATTTACACTCTATCTAAAGTGGATTTTTCTGAGATGTCAGTAATGTGAGATTTATTCTGTGGTCAAATGTAGCTGCAAAAATCAAAAACAAAAACCCATGCTTTAAGGCTGAAGAAAACCAAGGTTGAGGTGTTTGCTCTAAAAACCTCTCATCTCCTGTATGATACTAGTGCTATGATTTAGCAGTAGTCCTTTATTTCTATTGCATATTATTTTCGTAGAACAGTAGTACATTCATATACTGGCTGCTCTAGTCTGCTGGCAAACATTAGCATTCAAGCTTACATTTTTGACAAATGTGCAGACAGGAATAGCATGAATAGGCATCTTAAATATTAACAACCTAAGCATCTGTTGTGAAACAAATTTAATATATTTACTCTGTTTTTCTCACATTGTTAGAAAAGGTTATAATAAGTGCATAATTTCAACTTTAGTTAGCAGAAGTAACTGGCTGTATCTTTCACTACCTCTCCAAGTGTTTAACACAATCACCAGACATAAATACTTTAATTAACTTGGTTAAGCACATTATTAAATACACTGTAGACAATGTGTATATACTATATTAAATGTAACAGTAGCAAACTGTGTATTCTATTTATACACATTTTAAATGACTATGTATTTTATAAATATACCAAATATGCTTATTCTTCATCTTCATTTGATACTTACTCATTTTTTTTCTAATGAAAACAGTATTTTAAATGTAGAGTTGTTCTGTCATATGCAATACATAATATGTAAACAGTAGCTATAAAATACAAGGCATTGTCAAATTTGGATAATGCTACATCTAACATTATACAAGAGAAATAAAATCATGATTCAATTTTGTATTTCTTTCTGAATAATGAATATAAATGATGTATGAAAAAAGAACGAATAGGGATTTCCCTCCTAAAGTACTAGCTCCTTAAAATTTGGTAGGAGGGCAGGATGGGGTGAGAAAAAAGAGAGAGAAGACCTAAATAACTTCCAAAAGTCTGAATAGTTATTTCCAGAATCAATGCATTCCTCACTTTCCCACAAGCTGAAATATGTAATAAATAATAGTTCTTTGTATGTAAAAGTATTCAAAAGGAATGTTTTTTGTTCAGATTTGTAAGAAATTAATATATTCTTTGGTCGATAATCTACAAAAGTAGTTCTTTTGTCTCCCAGCATCTTAAGAACGACAACAAAATGAATATTGGTTTATTTCTGCAAAGAAATCTGTTGCCAGCTATATGAACTTGTGATTAAATAAGACATGATATGCTGAGTGATGGTAAAGAAATCCTGCATTAACTTAGTAAAGACTAAAATATCTGGAGGAGAATTTTTAGTTCTTTTTCATATGACAGGTTGTGGATTGTAAATTAGGCCTAAAAGGTCAGGTGACAGGCACCTGTTCCTCATTATTGTAAAAATATTTTGGTTACAAACACTATTAAGCTAAACACAACATGGATATACAGCAGGGACTCTATAAAGCACTCTAGTGGGTTTTCATCTGCTCTGTAAATTTCCAAAAGGACTATACATAGATATACCCTTTACACACATCGTTTCTTCCATACATGTTGTCTTGGATGACTGTAATTAATATATTAGTACTTGGAATTGATGAAGCATATAAAATAAATGCATATGACTAAAGCAATCTTCAGACTATTTCTAGATGATGTAGTTGAATGCAAAAATGTTTTTTAATCTCTTTTTCCTTTTCAATATATTGATTATCAGAATTCTGTTCATGTTATAAATGGAAACCTCCCCAAATTGCCTTTTACACTTTTTAGATAAGATAGGTTCTTATTTTAAATGATGCCACGAAGTATTTTGCTCAGTACTCATATATAAAAAGAAAATTAGTTGCTATATACTGTCATAGCTTTATGGCATGCATAAAATAGAAAAAACACGTTTTACATGAATGCTGTTAGGAAGGGTATCATCATTTGATCTTCAAACTTGCCGCTTCTCTCAGGAGAGTTCAGCAATATTTCTATTGGAATTAAGGAATGGGGTTTGATTTTTATGAATGGTTTATCTTCAAATATTTCAGAGAGCAGAATAAGCATACATATTGAAAAGACCAAAGTGGCACAAGGTTGCAAAATATTAAAGGTGCCAGATGCTTTTAATTAACAAATGAGGACTACCTCGAGTAAATCAGATAACTCAGATTAAGTTCTATGATATTTCAAAATGTTTTTTGTCTTTTTTGGTTTTGTATGGTTTGTGCTTATTATATTAAGTATTCATTTTTAGCATTTGTGATCAGATTACAGAACAGTCATTACTCTTGCTTTTCAAATTGATTTGGTTTTCAAACTCTAAAACTCTGGGATGATTTTTACAAATTGGTTTACATTTTGACAGAACAGAGTTAAGTTAATTAATAGATCAGGCACGAAAAATCATCCACAGTAGGGTATATTTTCTGGTAAAATGAAAGTTATGTTTCAGCATGATGAGCATCAGGCTTCAGTAATCTGTTCCTCGTGTGGAATGAACACTTCCTACTTCGAGCTAGCAGGCACCTACTGTTTATTTACGCTGCATTAAACTGACAGTGCAGCAATCAGAGGAAAAATATTACTTACCTTCCTGAAGTAAATACCAGTTTATAGGTTAGTGCACGTATTTATATTCCTGTCACCACTAAATAACGGCTGTGTCTCCATTTTAATACCTACCTGTGCTATAATCCAGGGCTTCAGACTCTTCCTAGTTGGGGATAGGGGTCGAGAGGAGTTTTTCTTATTTCCCTATGGCAAAACTTTAAAGACAAGTAATTTCATCTTCTCATTTCTGTCATGTGAGAACCAGTTGAAAGAAATGTTATGCACTTTTACTTTGCATACCTCAACTATAACATCAAAACCCCAAAAGAATCTGCATGCCACTTAAAATAGTCATCTTAAAGCAACCTCAGGATAAATATGTTCAAACACATTCAAATGTGTTTTGCTAAATTAACTTTCTACAAAGTTCCAAAAAGATTAAACTATTTGATTCCTCAGATAATAACTTCAATAAAATGTCTCCTCTTCCAAGTCTTACATGGAATGTTTGAGTTTTTAATGGAGTTCTGAAAATATGAATACAAAGTGGGGCTCATTGATTGATTTATTGATTGCTCTCTGAGCTTTTCTCTGAAAATAGTCTTACCTCCTTCATTTGACTTGTTAATCTGCCATCCTTAAAATAAGGGCGATTTCTACCTTGTTATAATACTACATGTATTTGTTGTTTTTCTTTTAAGTTAAAAATCCTTTCTCTTTCAAGACCCCTTTGAAACATCAAAATACTGTTAAAGTTGAATTCCAGAACTCACAATTAATTTGAGAAAAGGCTTATTTTGACTTAAATTATCTAAGAAGCGGTTACACTTAACTGTCTATACACAATTATCAATACCTAATCACATATTCCACTGACATCAGGGTAGAATATAGTCTTAATACAACATATAAATCAAATCTGTTACAGAAGATTCTTCTCCACTATACCGAAGAAAAAGTGTCTACTATAGTAATTTATATATCGTTCCTAAATGATGTTCTCAATGGTAAGTCTATTTAAACTTGATGTCTTCATAGAGTATGATCAACACATTAACACACATTATTTCATACTTTTGAACTTATGCCAATGGTACCTTTTGCTGTTTATTTTTTTAAGTCTTTTTTGAGATTAGATATTTCAGAGTAAATAGATACAGATTGTGTGTATATCTATTCAGGGTGAGATTTAGTAGTGTAGCATTTCTCCAACATATTGACCTATTTTTATGCTTTCAAGTTATTTTGTATCACTTCTACAGTTGTTGCAGTTTGAAAGTTCATAATCGAAATTCTAATAACCTCTTTCAATGGAATTTCAAGGATGTAATTCAGTTTATGTGGTGATGTAGTTTAGTTGCAAGAGATGAAAATTAGTTAACTGGTACCTCAGGATTTATGTCCCTGGTTTCTGCTGAGATTTATTCAGTCCAGTTATTTGACATTTGGTAGAGAAGTGGCTTGTAATCAAAAATTAAGAGTTGGTTCAGTTTCCAGTGGAGGAAAGATTTTGCTGGATAAAACATTTAACTGTGTAATATTTTATTACACTCATCATTCATTTTAGAGCCTGCTTATTGTTGCACACATTTTTGAATACCTAGGGGTGCACGTCCCCAGATGAGGCTGAAATGCTTGCAGAAGAAGCAGATGTCAGGCTGTACCTGGCTGTGCCTTTACTGGTACCTATGTGGACTTGAGCTGGCCCCCCCTCCTCTGCACCTCTTCCCCCCCAGGTGTGCAGGAAGTAGAGGGCGTTATACTGGGTGAAGTGGGTGGACTCTACCCAGAGCTATGACCTGATTTGTGACGCACCCTCAGAACTGCAGTAATGGTCCAGCTGCTTCACAGGCAACTGGTAACCACCTCATTTGGGGATGTTTCTGCCTTGCTAGCAGTGCCAGAGAAAACTTCATCATTGTCACCTCATCAAAGACTACTTTTTCAGACATCTCCTGTAGGGCTAGATTCGGAGAGCAGCTTCTGATATTTGGAGGGTAAGTGCCAGAAAAGTTACTATAATGTTACATATGGAGAATCAGGACTCCAGCCACAGTGACAGATAGGCATTGAGTGTTCGGGGGAGGGCTTTCTGTTGGGATGTTGCTTTTTCTCAGCTCTAGAAAATTTGGGACCAGATACTAAAAAAATTCTTCAGTGGGCATTTCTCCCAGGGAGAATTATTAGACCTTCTTGAAATATTTAAAGAAAAGGTAGTCAGTAATCTGTGTGAGGGGGTAATTCTTTAGATTCAATTTTCCTGGAAGCTAGGCATGTAGTAGAGTTGATTGCTAGAGATTCCTCTATAGTCTTATTCAGTGGTTCCTGATATGCCATTAAGAGCATGTAAATGACAATTTGGCCTTTTAATGTTTATAATGTTAAGGACTTTAAGGCAAAAGAGGTTTTAAGTTATAAATATTTTATTAATTATTGTAAATAAAATAGAACCTAGTGTATGCAGATATCTTTGAAATGGAGATAGTCTTGAATATAGCATATCCATAATTAGCTGTTTGATATTGAATGCAATTGAGTTTTCCTGTTCCAGTGAAACAGACAATGGAAATCATTGGGGACTAACAACAGGGCTATGTGATTCTTGATATAGCAAGCCTTTCTTTCCCCCAGAAAATATTTTATCAATGAATAAAGTACTAAATTAAAATGCATACAGTTTTAATTTTTTAAAAGAATCTATAGACTTCGTAAAATAATCCAAATGCTTCCCATTGTATTTTCACCAACTGAAATGATACTTGGATAGATGTTCTGTTTAATGGTAGACAGTTATCTCCAGACTGTGGGAGGAAAAAACAATATTTTAATAACTACGTTTTAAAATTTTTCTTAGAGTTCCATTTCCCTTTGGGTGGTTTAAGAGGACTCAGAAACAATTTAGAACATTATCTTAAAAGTTTAACAATGACAGCTTGTATAAAATCACTGTATTTTAATAATACTGTATGCTTATTAGTGTTATTAGAGGAGTAGACAGTTAATTACAGCCTTTTCTGAGGCATGTTAACTATATATTAACAACCATGTTAAAAAAGAATGATGTATACCCTTAACATACAAGCGGCTGCTTGCTTGATTCTTTAAAAAAATTCTTTTAGAATGTATGAGTCAGGGTTTTGGTTCAGAATTATGAAAGGTTTTCTATTAAAGCAACTTAATTTTAAAACTTTTCACTGGGTTATAAAATTTTTCTCCTTTTTTTTTTTCTTTCTATAGTGTTGACCTGATAGTTTTTGCCAGTGTCATTAGAAATTATTGCCCCTCAGTGGTTTTAGTTTTTCCAAATTGTATTTTGAGATAGCCACGTTTTCTGGTTTTTTTATGACTTTGGCCAACATAATCCATTAAAAGCTTATTCAATTGATTTTGCTCCTCTTAATATTTCTTTTTGTGTTATAATTTTAGTCACTTTTTCTTTAGCCAAATTGTGATTACTTCCAACTCTATATAATCTAATATTTTACATACATTTCAGCAGTTAATCACAGAGGTAGTTCTAAGATTATTTCATTGTCTAAATCTCAAACCTGGATTTTCACTATGGCTTCCGGCATGACAAAACAATGGGTGACTGAAACTAGAGGGATTTAAAGCTAGACTTAGCCTTACTTAGACAATTCTATCAAATTGCTTAACTATTTGAATTATCTTGGTTGATTTGAATTTGTAGATCTCGTAACCTCGTAATATGCCTCTTAAAAACGCACTAGTATTCCCACTTTCTGAAGTTTGTAGAAGCTGCTGTATATTTCTGTAAGTATTAAACTACAAAAAGTAAGTAATAAGGTACGTCTGTGTTATATAAAACAGAAAGTTCATAGTTAGCATTCTGTGCCTTGTACATATTGAGCACTCATTAAAGAATTGCTAAATTAAAAATAAAATATAAAATGTAGCTTGTGCCGATAAAGATTTATTGGCGAAGAGACTTTTCTTTCTAATTTTCTGTTTTTACTGGGGTTATCTGAACACTTAATCTGCATATGCCTCATTTTCTGGATAATTGGATGATTTTTTTTTTTTTTTTTTGTAGTAGCACCTGGGTCTCTGTTCTATCCTCATTGTCTGACCTTCAGTATTAGGTTAAGTATCCCTGCTCAGCTTCATTCTTTGGTGTTTGGTTGTGGTAACAAACAATACTGGAGTCAAACGGCGCACTCTCCTGAATTCCTTGCAATTTGAGCCACCAAGTAGCCATCCTTCTGATATTCCAGAACCAAAAATACTATGGACTAGTGCCTCAAGGCTGATTGACCTTCTATCTGTTCTTTCCTACAATAATGATTTTTTTCAAGCTCCCATTGAATAAATGCTACTGTAATTATTGCATAAAGAGGTATTTTTCATTGCAGCTTAAATACATTGTTTGAAAAGTATTCTAAGATTTGGGGTGTTTATATATGAATATTTTACTCCATTCCTTAAAACTAGTTCTGAAATTGCAGTAGGGTTGTGTTAGCTGCATCTAAAATATTCTGAAAAGTTCTAGGCATTCTATGAAAGTTATCCAAAAAAGACACTTCCTTTTAAAATTTATTTTCATTTTAAAATATGAGTGGGGCTGCTTGTAAGACAGTCCTATTTAGTTACACAAAAGACAGTTTCTTAAGTGGTGCACTGCTGTGTGACCTATTACATTATCATGCACATTCTGTCTCTTTAAAAATACAGTCTCCTCTATTTGCCCTATTAATTGTTGATATGTTGCCATCCACGAGACAAAAATTAGAGCTGTAATTAAATAATCATGTGATGCTCCTTAGTGCCAATGAGAGCAAACTCATTTTTCCAGGCCCTGATGGTCACTGATTATTGTATTACTACTGGCTTGCTTTATTTTTTTTAATGATTCTCTATCTGTAGATTACCTAACTACTGTCCTTCTTTTCAACATTAAAAAAAAGTAGAAAACATTCAGCCAGTTAATTGGCTAGAGGTCCTCAGGGACATAAGGTAGACATACCTTTTTTGCTTTTGGTCACCTGGTAGGTTCTTTGGGGAGGCTACATCAATGGTGTGGTTGCCTGCCATTTAATTTACACTGGTGTTTTGGCTGGGATGGAGGCATATGGGGAATGCCAGGAGAATTACAAAAGGAGCCGGGTATTAAAATTCAGAAATGATTAAAATTGAAATAAAAGGATGCTGCATCTTTGCCAGTACTCTGGCAGTCATAATGACACATAGAGATTAGTTTCCACCTTCATCTTTTCCTTCTTTCTCATTTCCTCTTGTTTATTGTTGACACATTTTCCTTATGTCTGTCTCCTGCCTCTGTATCTTTTTGCACCATTATGCATTCCTACTTCTCCCTCTTTCTTTAAGCATGGAGAAGCCTACTTAACCGTATTATAACAATAACAGAATAGGTTATTAATATTTAATATGCACATGATTAAAATTTCTCTCCCTTAAACATAGGTCAGCTGTATTATTACTAACCGGCATGTAATTTTTCATTTAAAATATTCTTATTCTGCCCCATGCCGTTTCTGAAATGCAGTCTACTTTAGTAGTGATTTAATACACAACGTTTAGAAAATTGTGGTCGGCTAGTGAGAAAAGAATTTACCAGTCATGGATAATCAATTATGCATGAATTCAAATGTAACAGATGGAATCTGGTGAGTTAAAGTTTCTCTTTGCCTTAGCGGTTTTTTTTTTTATTTGTTTGTTTGACACCTGTCTCTTATATAGAGATAAACATCTAACATAGCATGTGAGAAATTTAGTTATATTTGTATTTTCTCTTTCAAGTGAACTTAATTTTTTAAATTAAAGAAAGATTTTTTATGTGGTCTTAAAGGTTATCAGACTCTATCCATTCATTTTATAGATACGAAACCTGATCCTGCTTAACTAATGAAGGATCACTCAGCTAGTGAGTAGAGTAAGAAGCAAGACCCAAATCTAGTTTCTCTATCTTTTCTCCACTACTTTTCCCACTATGCCATTTATGCTCCTGTTTTTGGGAGTTACTTAATAATAGGGGTATTATACTAACTCTGAGTTCTAAAGGCTTTCTGATGAAAACTGTGGTAGACTAGTTTTAAATTGTGAAATACTCTCTTGTATGACATGCAAATATTATCTGTATACATATAAAAATATTATGCTATGTGTATATTTTATACATATATATATACTTATTCACACTTGGATGTTGGCCAAACAATTGGATTTTTCAAACCTATTGAGAATGCCACAAGATTTGGTTTTACATCCTAAACTGCGGCATATGCTAACCTTAAAGATACATTTACACTTGGTTGCAGTGTTGTAAATTTTTAGTGACAAAACCCCTTTGTGCAAAACAAACTAAAAAGTTATTTTTGAGAGCCTTGTTACCTCAAAGAAGAGAAAAAAGGTTAATTTTTATTAAATATAATGTGAATATGTAGTGTTTCTTCAACTGTAGAAGTAATAGAAGAACAGTGGATATTGACCTTTAAAGTGGTCTAGTGTCAAAACAGAAAGCTGGTTCCCATCAAAATTTTTCATAATGTGCTATTTGTTTCTCTCCCAAGTGTATTTATGTATTAAATAATACAAATGAAAAGTCTTTGCAAAATAAATAAAAATAAATGATTAAAAAACAGCCTCAAGGCTCTCTAGTTCTTTATTTAAAGTTCTACTGTGGCATTATTTGTCAACTTTTTGCTTCATATTGGCTCAAAATGTCCATGTATAGTCCATGCTAGTTATCTAATAAATTTTTAAATGAACACATTAATAAAGAAAAAGGCACCTACAAGATAGGTAACTGGATATGCTTTAACTATAGCTATACTGTGAAGCTGTTTTTTAGTATTGTATTTAATGCTTTTACACATAATAAATACATCTTTGTAAGTTGGTTTCACTATATTAGCATCCCTTAATTATGCATATAAGAAAAATATAGATATGAACTTCAATAAAATGATTTACACACGAATTTCCAAATCATTAAAAACTCCATCAATGCAAGAGTTCTTAATATAAAATCAGTAGGAATAGATGATATAAAAACTGTGGAACAGTATAGGAAAAGATATTTCAAATTATTATATGTAGAAATACTTTCATCCTTATTACTGTCACTAAAAAAGTGACCCGATTAAATTTGAAAACCTTTTTTTAACCAAAATGTTGTTTTATTAAAAAAGTAGAATCTAAAGTCCTTATATGTAGACAATTTATAAATTAGTACTTTATACAATTGTTACAATTGCAGCTGTGCTGCATACATGAGCATGACACTCAAAGTACTGTTTAACTGACAAAATCTATTTCATGCATATAGTTAATTTTTACTGTTTTGAAAAACATTCCAAAAGAATTTTTTGGACTTAAGGAACTCTTGTTTGTTTTTGTCTATGCTCCTTTCTCTTTTTTTGGCTAAGATATTGTATTGAATAAAACCTTAAAAGAGAACCATTTTCTTACACTGAAGGAACCTCAAAGTGGGCGGGATCTTGGTCTCTAATTACCAATCCATGTTAATTATCGTTGGGTCAGGTATTCATCATATTAATTATGTAGCATAGACTGGACTGTAGCTGTTAGCAGGTAAGGACAAAGCAATGTAAGATTGGGGGTGGGGATGGGATTGTTCAATGTGATATAGCTCATTGTTTCTCTGAGGCTTGGCATGATATTTTCATGATATTGGAAATACTGGAAATATATCTGCCAATGTTAGGCATACACGAAATACTGTTTTGCTTTGGTGTTTTTCTGAAAGTGTTTATGTGGTTATATATATATATAACAAAATATGTCATTTTGACTATTTCCAGGTGTACAATTCAGTGCCATTAATTACATTCACACCGTTGTGCAACCATCACCACAGTTTGTTTCCAACTCTTTTTCTATCAGCCCAAATACAATGTGCTTTAGTTTTGAATATAATTTCTCCTTCACTTCAACAAATTTCAAGTGTTATAGTAGTATTTAATTATTGTCCAGGTGTGAAGCATTTGTTGCTGATGGTGGCTTTCCTTCCCAATGGACAATGCCTCGTCCCAGTGCCTTATGGTGGTGGGCATAGCAGTACAATATCAAATATTGCCTTTGGCTGATATTGCCACAAAAATGACCTGGACAAGGATTCAGGACCATTGTAACCTCAAATTCTTTCTCCCTCCAATTAAGCTAGGAAAGATTAGAAATAACATTCACATCAACTAAGGAAATTTGGTTGATATGTACATCTTGGTTAAAAGTTGATTGGGAACAGTTGCTGTTTGATTTCACTGGAATTAAATATTGGAGGATTTTACCTCGAGCTTTCTGAGAATATTAAAGGCACAGCAGCTAGGTCTAGGATGCTTTGCAGTTGGCTCCTTGACATGGACAATCTAAATACTTTGGTTCTGTTCAAGTGCAGTGACAGTCTGGAAATAAGTTGAACAGTTTTCAGCCCTTCAAAGAGAAGCCCCCTCAAGGTTGAACAGTTGTCTGGGAGAAAAATCATGTTATATTGAAAAAAGAATTAGAGGAAACTTGGATGGTTCTGGCTCCAGTAAATAATAGACTGGTTTGAGAACTGTACTTCCATGTATAATTTTGTGGTTAGTCACTTATGTCTATGATGATAAATCACATACCTGCACAGGATTTCTGGCACCCCAGTAAATCTCAAACAAGTGTCCAAATGCTAGTTTATTATGGTTCCTCAAATAGCATGTATTTATTTGCCAAATCAATGATCCAATAGCTTCCTGACCCCACTTTTATTGCCTTTTTAGAAATTTGAAACAAGTAGCTTGCCCACACATACATTTCTCAAATTTTGGTCTACTGCTGGTTCCTACAACGGCTTTAGCTTTTCCAAGTGACTCCAGCAGTGAGTTAAAAACCACCTCAGAGATGTCCTGGCAGGCATATTTGATTCTTTATCTCCAAAACATCACCTAACCTGGTAGATGCCAAACCTGGCTGTACATCAGAATCACCTTGAGAGCTTTAAAAAACTGAATGTCTTCTCCTCATCCTCAGCCATTCTGATTTAATTGCAGTGGGGTTTAGCCTGGACATCTGGATTGTGACCCCAGTACCTGGTTTTACTTCCTAAGATTGTCAAAGAGAATCCAGAGAAATATACATATGTAAACCTTAAAGATGCTTAGAGTCTTGCAGTTTGGAGAGGCAGACATAGAGAGAGATATGAAATGTCACATTGCATTCAGGACAGGCAGTGTGATGGAGCACGGAGAAGGAAGTAACTAACAGCTGGAGAAGGCTTCAGACTGAAAAGGCGAAATCAAGTCGCACGTTAAAGGAGAGAGCAGAAATGAGGTCCTCAAGTGAGAAGGGTCGGGAAGGGTACTCCACGAGCTATAGGGAAAAAATGAGGCATCTTTGTGGACTCTAGGGCAATTTCAAGAATGCTTCCTTCTTCTTACTCGATTTTGGATCTGGGTCTAGATAAAGCTACCAGTTTTGATGGCATTATTACCATTGTGCCTTGTCAAATAAGTGATCCATACTGACATCCATGGAAGGAAAGGTAGCTAATTTTTTTTTTTCTAATAAAGTTCCCAATAAAACAGTATTATTTCTGAGTAAAAGGCCCAGATATCCTGTCAGTTTCCAGAAGCCAGCTGCAATGGCTGCTCATTTTCCCTCTCCAGATCTCCTAAAACAAACATAAACATTGGGTTTTTTCCCCCTCAACTATAATGACCTTTGTCTATTAAAACTGTATCATGAATTACTACTCTGTATTTACATCTATGCCAAGTAATTAGGAAACAACTTTTGATCGCTATCAGTCTAGCTAAAACTGAAACCCAACTTCTTAGGGGAAGAAAACAAAACCAAAAAATCCTTAAACCCTATATTTAGAGTTCATTATCATCACTCCTTTAACTCCCCTGCAACATTTTGAAGCTTTTTGCCATCATTCTCTGCAGAGCATCATTATTTGTTATCTGGATGCCCTCCCAGTTCTAGTAGGTATCTACATTAATGCTTCCAAAAGAGCCATTTCTAAGGGTAGCTATGCTTATATAATGTAGGTACAGGGTTAAGGGTGGGAATGACTGTGGTTTCTAACTTCACCTATGAGATATTTAAATGTTCATGGAAAGCAGCTTTTGGAGTAAACACATTATTTAAAATGTATTACAGAACCCTTTCAAGTACAGACATGTCTAGAAAGTTCTTAAATTTGTGTTTAGCAGTATACGGGTCTCATTTCATGCAACTTTACAGATCTACAGGCTAATTCTAAAATGGAAAATTATCTTGATTCAGACGTCATTGGAATGTCTGAAAGCCATTTAGCACCTCTAAGACTCCTCGTGGCCAGGTCTTGGATTCCCTTAGTTGTCTTTTAAAGGAGTTCTCTAGGGTAAGCAGTGTCCAGTGGAACTTTCTGCAATGGGGAAGTTCTATAATCTACACTGTCCACTTAGAGTATTAGTCACATGGGGCTATTGAGCACCTGAAATGTGAATGAGGAAGTAAATTATAAATGTTATTTAAATTAATTCAAATTTAAAGGATATAGCCACCTTCTTCGATGTTCCCTCTTCCTACAATCTCTGTAAAAAATTGTCACTGCAATTTGTAGTGGAAATTGGTTGCAAGTGACACTGTGAGCTTTTGTTGCCATCTATTCATTTATAAAATAAATATTGCAAGGACACTGTCCAAATTCCTAGTAATATGGCAGCGAGCAAGACACCCAGTCTCTGCTCTCATAGGGCTTACAGTCTAGTAACAGAGACATTTATTAAGCCAGTAATTACCCAAATTGTTAATTAATTAAGACTGTGATGACTGTTTCAAAGGAGAGATACAAGATTCTGTGAGGGTATATAATGGGGGCCAGAACTTCTTGCATAATTACTCAGTAAGTTTAATCAGGGTTCTAATTATTAACTAGACAAGAAAAGCATGAGGCAGCTTCCTTTCCCCAAGTTCAAGGCTGGGTCAGGTTGGCTGCAGGAGGCACAGCTCTCAGAGTAGGGCAGCTAGCATGTGCCATGCCATGACCTCCAAAGAAGTGGGATCTGTTTAAGACGCAGGATCGTAATCTGATTAAGCTGTGTGCACACACATACTGCAAACTTCTGAACTTGAACAAGTAGATTTTTCCCAAACTATGCAGTTGTAATGATGTCGGTCACAGATAATATGTGAGAAGAAGGGTGCAATGTTTACAGGATATTGCATTTCTTCTCCAATATATATTTTGACAAAGTTGTTTGGGCTGCAGCCCCAGTTTTTTCCTCCCTGCTCTTTCAAATTGGTATTTGGTCCATTCAGGAAACGATGCAGAAATCTGTCCTGACATCCCAGACAGACAAAATGAGACACATGACAGCAAAACATATGGCTCAGATACACATCCTTATATGGCCAACATAGACCATATTCCCAGAAATTCATATATGGAAAACACCACCTGCAGCTAAAGCCAAAAAACAAAGAGTTGACACGACAAAAAGAGCAATATGCTACATAAATTGTGCTGCTTTAAAAGTGTAGAGATAGCCAACTGTATTTGAATTTAAAAAGATGAAAAAAAAAAGAAAAAAACCATGTCCTTAGAAAGTGTTATGGTGGTAAGCATTGCTTTGCTAACACAGCCACTGGCGGAGTTGCTATATCTTAAAAGCATTCGAATTCTAAATGCTTTTTCTGTTTATTACAAATGTATGTGCTATTCAGAACTCTGAATGTGTTTTAATGCATTCGGATATCTGCCTGCATATTTATCTTAATACATTGCCATCTGAAACATGCAGTAGTCCTTTCATTAAGTTTTTAAAAATTTTGTGTGTAGCCAGGATAATGCCTTCTCATGTGATAGAAAATTGATGCACTCTATTTTAAATGTGCATCCACATGTTAAATAGTTCATGTATTTGAATTGCAATATTTTATGTTCTTGAGGTTTTCTATTTTGATGGCCAGATTTATAACGTTTATTTTAACTTTTTTCAATACTTTCTTGCATCATAATTGCTTAATATAAGATCCCTGTGTTGATGTTTTTTCCTCCCACTGTGATAGTTTATGTTCACATATGCCTAGGAAGGTGGTATTTTCTTAATTATTGCTATGATTTGAATACTTGTCCTCTCCAAAACTCATGTTGAAATTTAATCCCCAATGTGGCAATATTGAGAGGTGGGGCCTTTAAGAGGTGTTTGGATCATGTGGGCTTTGCTCTTGTGAATGGATTAATCCATTCGTGGATTAATGGGTTAATGGATTAATGGGTTATCATGGGAGTGGGACTGGTGGCTTTGTAAGAAAAGGAAGAGAGCCCTGAGCTAGCATACTCAGGCCCCTTGCCATGTAATATCCAGTGCCACACGGGACTCTGCAGAGAACTCCCACAAGGAAGAAGGCCCTCACCAGATGAGGCCCCTCCACCTGGAATTTCTCGGCCTCCACAGTGTAAGAAATAAATTCATTTCCTTTACAAATTGCCCAATTTCAGGTATTCTGTTATAAGGAACAGAAAACAGACTAAGACAAATTTCTTTCTTTTTTTGTTCTTTATTTTTAATCTGGCTTTACACTGACCAATACTCAGTGGCTTATAATGAAATATTCTAAAGGATAGTTAATATATAGTAATTCATTTCATCAGTGATGTATACCACTAGTACATAAACCTCTATGTGCCATTTTACTTATGTCATTTCTTATAATATAGTTGGGGAATAAAAAATGTGCTTGAGGGAAAGTTTATTGTGCTATATTGTTATTCATTATAATATAGTCAATATGCTCATTTGTTCTTTTTATCATTTTCCAAGGCCATGTCAGTCCTTATTACATACTTCCATGTTTTGTTTTTATCAATAGATCTGTGACTCCTAGATAAAAGGTGCTATTCAAATTTAAGGATTGCTGTATTAATTCCCATATTATATTAGCATTGACCAGGTCATCAGGAGGGTAAGGCAATCAGATGGCATTTTGTCTTATTTATTTCTGTAAAATGATGTAATAGCATATTTACAATATTTTATTTCAGTCTATCTTAATATTGATATTTCCAGTGATCTTTGTTTAGTGGTGTTTTCTCTTAGTTTAAATTTAATTTTGCCCAACAGCTTTCTCATTTCTTATACTTTAGCTAACATATCTTCCTTCAGATTTCCCCACATTTTAACTTTTAAAAATTTACTATCATTTGGGCTTTTTACTAAAAATTTGCCTTAAATTTCTTTTCCTATTTTTGATGCTGTGTTTTCTGTTTTATTATCACGTTCATTCTTTTGCTCAAGGCTTGGGTTTGTGTGCCAAGATTCATGGTTGCCTTCCCAGATTTTGACTAACCTTTCTGGTTTGTGGGTGAAACTTGGGTGCTATTAGAGTGATATATTTTCATTGTGTTCCTCCTAAACTTACTCTCCCCCAGGAGGTCATCATTTCCTACACTTTTCTGCTCTATCTTTTGGCTTTTCTTTAGATTTGTAATGTAAACAGTGTGCCTTCAGTGTATTGGTGGCTTTACAGAGCTTAATTTGCATGTTTCCCTCTTATCTCAGTACTTGTGCTAACTTGTTGCTTTTTTATGTGTAACAAAATGTTTATCTGACTAATTTTTCTCTTTTCCCTACCAGCATATTCTGAAAAATAATTCTTATTTTTGTTGTTTAATGATTAACTGCCTTCAGGGTGCTAAAGTGCTAGAACTAAAACCTAAGCGATAAATGATGCATTTCTATTTTGGGTTAGATTATAACATTATTTTTACATGAACTATATTTAATAGATTGTCTAAATAAGACGATCGTACTTATGTGGTAATGACCATTTATCTAACTGGGTAACCTATCCTAGATTACAGCAGAAGTGTTTATTGCTACAACAGATGTATTTACCAACCCAAACTTTCCTTTTTTGCCCAGGGTAAATTATTTGAAGAATGATAGCATCTTTTCCTTTATAATAACAAGTCAGGTGTCTTTCAAGTGACCCAAATTTTGTTAAACTCGGCCACGTATTTCTTCTTCCAAAGTATTCTGTGGCTCAGAGGTGAGGGCGATTTGAACCAACGTCTGACTAGTACAGAAAGCTCTTACTCAGTTCTTTCTAATGTTGGCTCTTCATAGTTTAAGGACCACCCTCCTTAGAGGATAAACACTCGGAGCGTTTCGAGGCTCCTGGCCTTTATTGCTCTACAAATGTTTCTGCACCCTCCGCGCTTCTCCGGAGAGATCTGCCTTCCGTCTGTACCCCTCCAGCCACTTCCTGATGTCTCCCTACCTCAGTCCTCAGCGCCTGTCACCTGCGTACCCGCGCCCTTCTCCTGCGGGGCCGGTGCGTCCCCCTGTCCGCCCACCCCGCCTGTCCCTCTGCGACGCTCCAGGCGTACTCCTTTTTGTGGCTTTTGTGGCGTGTGGGTGGCTGGTTAGTTTTCTCCCCTGGCCCTCGCCCCCTCCTCCCCGTCATTTTCCTTCCCCCCGCCCCCCGTGCCCGTCCTGCCCCTCCTCCCTCCTCGCTCCCACTCACACACCTGCCCCTGCCGCCCGCGCGTCGCGCGCTCCCCTCCCCGCTCCGGCGGACGCTGCCAGGGAAGCCCCCTCTCCTCCTCCCCTCTGCGCCCTCCCTGGCGCGTCTGGCGGCGGCCGGCGCTAGCCCTCGCGCAGCGCCCTGTTATTCTGGGTATTGTGTGTAATAAATGTCGGGCCGCCTCACTCTAATCAAGCTCATTACAAATTCTTGCGCGCCCAGGGCCGGAAATCGTGCGCTCCCCCCACCTTCCCTCACTCATTCACTAGTTACTTGTCTTTCGGCTTTTTAACTCGCCGCCCCCGCCCCCTCCCCCAATCCCGGCCCTCCAGCCCGGGTTTTAATCCCCATCCCTTTTCCGCCCGCTCCGTGCACCCTGCCCCCCCACGCCGCCTTCCTCCTCGGCTCCGCACCCCCTTCCTCCTCTCCTCCCCCCTCCTCCGCCGCCGCCGCCGCCACTTTCTCGCTCGCTCCCGTTCCCCGGACGCGGCGGATGAGCCGGCCCCGCTGGGGAAGGCTCCGGGCGGCGGCGGGCGGCCGGGAGGAGGCTGCGTGCTCGGGGCTGGGGCTGCGAGCGGGGTGATTTTGTATTAAAATGAGGAGGAGGAAGAAGAGGCACCCACAGCGGCAGCGGCGGCGGCGGCGGCAGCAGCAGCAGGAGCAGCGGCGGAGAGGGCTGCAGCCCGGGCGGACGCGCGGAGCCGAGCGGGGCACGGCGGCGGCGGCGACAGCGGCCGGGATGAGTCAACTAATAATTTAATGGGGGCAGAGACGGCAGCGAGGGGGAGAGCGAGCGAGGGAGAGAGCGAGAGAAGCAGCCCCGTCCGGGGACTCGCGCTCACACTCACGCACACACACACAAACACACACACACCTCTCCCTGTGCCACCCAGCAACACCCGGCCTCGTCACAACAACAACAGCCGCGGCCGCCCTCTAGCCTGCCTGGGGGCCCAGCCGAAAGCCAGGGCGACTCCAGAGGACGCTGCCCGCCCCCCTCTTTCATTTCAGGAAACTCCTGATCAGTTTTGTTGGGGTTTCTGGGTTTCTTCCCCCCCCAAGTCCTAGTGCCATTGTGGTGCTCGTTGTTTACCTCGGACTCTGGACGAGTGAGAGCTTGGCGACTTTTTGGGGGGAGGGGGCGGGGAGTTTGTCGCTGCCTAGGCGGTGGAGGTGGCTGGGGGTGCCTTCTGATCTTTCTCCTCCTCCCCCTCCCCCCGAACCTCTTCTTTCCTCACTTGCTGGGATCCCAGACGCTCACAGCCCCGCGTCAATGGGCAGGGAGAGGGTCCTTGGGGCTGTTGTCAGCGAGGGCAGAATCAAAAGTGGCATTTTAGTGCCTTTCCGGGGCTTTTCTCGCGACCCTCTGCCCCCCACCCTCGCTGTCCCCCGCTAGATGCCCTCGTTGGGGGTGCGAGGCTGTGGGGAAAAGTTTAAGGTTTGTTAATATTAGTCACGATTGTTGGGGAGGGGGGTGGGGGTGATTGGAAGGGAGGCAAGGTGGCCTTCCCAGTGCGCGTTCTTCGGGTTTGTTGGAGAATAATATTGCAAGTGACAGCCAGAAGTAGACTTTCAGTCCTCACACCGAAGAACCCGAGCGAGCAGGAGGGAGTGAGAGACGCGAAGGGCCTTTTTTTTTTTCCTTTTTGGAGACATTGTCCGCAGTGATTTTTTTTTTTTTTTTTTTTTTTAAAGAGAATCCTCAGTCACCACCTCGTTTCCCCAGCACCATCATAGTGTACAGCTCATAACGGGTTTTGCTTTGTTTTTACGATTTCCCCCCAACGAATCACTTGTCAGATCAATTTTATCTTCTTCCTCCTCCCTGCTTCCCACTCTCCCCTCCTCCCCATCGCAAACCCCGTTCTCTGAGGTTAGACATTTTACAAACGCATATATGTTGGTTTTCGAATTGTGATTTTTTTTTTTTAAACCCCTTTCTCATGGCTACTCTTCTAGACGTTTATTTCTGCCCTTCCCCCGCTTAGGGGGGCGGGGGTAGGGGAAAGGAAAAATAATACAATTTCAGGGGAAGTCGCCTTCAGGTCTGCTGCTTTTTTTTTTTTTTTTTTTTAAATTAAAAAAAAAAGGACATAGAAAACATCAGTCTTGAACTTCTCTTCAAGAACCCGGTCTGCAAAGGAAATCTCCTTTGTTTTTGTTATTTATATGCTGTCAAGTTTTGAAGTGGTGAGTTTCAGGTCGGTTTTGCTAATTTCACTCAGTAAAACTGCAGTGTTTCTGTTTCTAGATAGTACTTTGCTTCTTTGTCTCTTTAAAAGGTCACAGTGAAAGCTTGGCCTGGATCGTGCCGGCCATATGGAATGGATAAGGGCACAATCTTAAAATGTGATTATGGGGTTGTGTGGGGACGAAGGAGGCGATCCAGCTAGAAACTCATTGAAAAGGATCTCACTTTGCAAAAAAAATCGGTTCTTAAAAAACTATAATTTCGTGCTTTTCTTTCTTTTTAAAGGAAATAATTGTTAGAGTTCACTGTTTTATTAAGTAATTATCATATATGGTCTTAGTTTATGGGCAGATAAATGGGATTTTCAGAAAGTAGCTTGCTTTCTGTGTGGCAACCAGACATTACACTAAAATGGGTTGTAACATGTGTAACTCAAAAGAAACTCTTCAGCCTGGCATCTGTTGAGACCATAGTTAGTTCCTGCTGCTGTCATCCAGGCAGGCCTGTTGGAGATTGCTCTTTTCAATTCCAAACTGTGGTTTGGTGAACTTTAGCCCGGGCATAGAGTTTAAATGAGTAAATTGGGTGTTTTATGTGCATTTAATTTTGGTTTGTAATGTGAAGCTTTTTACACCATGACTTAGTGTTTAATAGATGCTTATAGGTGGGTATTCAAAGGACAGTTTTTCATGACCTATGTGATACTTTGATTGTCAATACATTAACTAAATTATAATATATCATTTTCATTTGCTGTACGGTTTATAGTGTTGTTAAGCTTCATGATTACTTAATATGTTTTATAGCATTAACTTTGATGCTGTTGTCTACACCCCCTCCCTTTTTTTCCTCTTAAATTGCCCCAAGGGCTAAACATTTTTCTTTTCAAATCATATGTTTTAAAATTCATCTTCTGCTCTAGGATGAGGCAACCAATTTCAGAAAAAGCAGCTCTGTATTATCCACATGAAACATTATAAAGAGTGTTTTGAATAAGTTAATAATCATTGCTTTCTAATTTTGGCTTTAGACTGCAGTTTAATATAATGGAAAAGAGTAATCTTGATAAAAAGTGGTTTAAAAAGGCACATTTATTGTTAATGAACCTCATAACCAAAAACAGATGGGACCTCGATCAACGGTAAACCTTTAGTTCTCAGTGTGCCACTCTGGAGTACAAAGATAAATAGCCGTTAATTTTTCTCAAACTTTATAGTTCTTCAATTGGCATTCTTAAGGTTGCTTTTAAACTTCCAGATTAACATTACTGCCCCCCTTTTCTTGATTATATGGTAAGAAGTAGGCTATGGTTAAACAGAAGAAAAAAATGTTTACAGAAAAGCCATGCTAACACAAACTGGCTTTCAGCAAATCCAGATTTAAATAGCTTCAGTGTAACAATTTACAACAAAAACAAGCCATGTCAAATTACTAGACAGCTAGGAAAAATGGTAATTATTCTCTCTGGTTTTCCTAAATATGATGCCTTATTTTCATAAGCTCAATATTTCAAATACCATCAAAGTTCATAAAATAATTCTACTTACCTGTTCTTATCAATTCTAATTAAAACTATGCTTTAAAAATGACTTTGATATTATCTAATCACTTTACTATAAATGATGTGAAAATTGATGTCTAGTATATAACTGAAAATAATTATCTGTTAATTTTTTTGAAGTTAATTACAATGTTAACGCCATTGCATGCTGAGGTTGTTTCTGAATACTGGATATTTTGTTTTACCAGTGTCATCAAGGTTTTTTTTTTTGTGTGTGTGTGTTTTAATTGAGCTTGGCACTTCAACCTAATGTGTATATCACAAAGTGTATTCTAAATTTTTAAAAAATATTTATTGTTAACAGCCCTCTATTGCTAATGGACACCTAAATACTACAAAACACATGAGTTTTAATGCATCAGTACATTGGATATTTGAAAACCCTTCACTTCTTCCTGTTTCCTTAGGGGTAAACTGATCCAATCACATGTTTGACCCAAGACTTGACTAGATCTGTCACATAACTCTTGAAACTTTGATAGTGGAAAACTTTTTCTATGCATTAACTTATAAAAGCCAGTGGGGAGTTTAAAAAACAGTTAGATGTTTGTTACCTTCTTTTGAGATTGTGTATGATTTTCCTCAGAATTTATATTCATATACATATAAAACATATATGTATATGTATATTATATGTACATACACATATAAACATATACATTAGATTTCTAATATTTTGAACTGTGATCATCTTTCCATCCTTTATTAAAGTGTTTCTGCTGTATTTTGTAATGAGTTTCTAATTGTTAAAAATTGGGACTACATAAATAAAATTTGCTGTTTTCTTTTTAGCTATACTTGTGATAATTCTTGTTCTAAAAGTAAGCCCATTTCTCCCCACTTAGTTTTTTTTATAGGCCAATTGCCTTTTTATTCGTGTGTATTGGTACAGTTTCCACAGATCATTTTGTTAATTTAAATAAGAATGTAAGGCTATTATCTAGAAATATAGTAACATCTGTATCATATCTAGATAGGCCATTTTACCAATACATTATATTTGTGGAGAGATATCTAGAGCTAAAACATTTACATAGGACACATATATACACGTAGGTCCCCACCCAATTATAACATGTCTTCTTTTTAAATTCTGGCAGGTGATCTTTAGACAGTGACTGAGTATGGATCATTTGAACGAGGCAACTCAGGGGAAAGAACATTCAGAAATGTCTAACAATGTGAGTGATCCGAAGGGTCCACCAGCCAAGATTGCCCGCCTGGAGCAGAACGGGAGCCCGCTAGGAAGAGGAAGGCTTGGGAGTACAGGTGCAAAAATGCAGGGAGTGCCTTTAAAACACTCGGGCCATCTGATGAAAACCAACCTTAGGAAAGGTAAATACTTTCAAGCCAAATCCTGGAAAGCTGAAAGCCCTATTGTCTACACAAGGCCACACTGGGGGGAGGTGGGGTGGGGAGGAGTGGCAGAACATGGTTTGTATACCCTGCCTTTATTCTCTTTATGATCTTAAATTAGTTACATTCTGGGTCCTTAGTATCAATCATGTTGGAAAGTATAGGCTCCATGCTTGGGTGGAGCGTTTTACTATAGACTGGAATCATTGAACATTTTGGATAATAAGGACTGAATTAAATATAATGGTTTTAGTTTACGCAAGGGTCCATTCAAAAGGTGTTACAGTAGAGGATCGTAGGCGGCTGTTGCTTTAAACTAACCTGATTAAGAATAAAACACTTAGGTGGTTTGAGAGCTACTCCAGCTTCTTCCTAAGATTTTTAGTTGTAAGGCAGTTTCAGAGATCTTGGAAATCTTATGTAGACGTTTGGTAATGTTATTGTTTGTGGCTTATTTTCTTAAGAGCAAATTCATTAGCAGTAAAAATTCTGATGATCCTGGTTTTTAATTTTTGTTTTAATTGGGTATTTTTGATGAAGAAAGAACAAATTTAGGAAAGTTTTTAAGGGGAAGATGTGTAACTGTGTGACTCTTTTCTACCAGTATTAAATTGATGCAGTTTAACAACTTTGACTGTGTTTAACAGTGTTGTTCCTGTAAAGCAGTGCCTACCCTGGGTGTAATGCATGTGCCTCATAAGGAGCTTCATTTTGTGTCTGAGTAACATGTGTAGGAATCAGATTTTCCTTACATTTGCTAAGCAATGGATAAAAATGCTGTATTTTAGCAACCAAGAATATTAAGTAGATAAAGTTAGAAGGCAGAGGAATTTCATTGTGTTTGATGCATAACATTTATCATACAATCATTTATTTTTTCCTTGGTTTGGCGAAAACAAAGAATATATTGATCCTGAAATGAACAGACACAGCAGTCCGTATTGTTAGATCTTTATCTATTAAAAATGGAAAAACAGCACTTCAGCAAATTCTTTGGCCTCTACTCATGATTACCCTATTTATTGATTGTTTGCCAAGAATGTATGCATCTTAAGAAAGCCAGGGTAAGAGCATTAAAAATATAATTTATTACGGCTTTTCAAACAGAGTGCATTAATATTGTACTGTGAAGCACTGGGGCTCTATAAAAAAGACTTTCTGACGCCTGCAAACATGTAAGTTCCATAAATTCCTAAATAGGAGATTTCAGCTGTCTCTGGTATTATGTGATATTTGCACAGCAAACTTTAATGCCAGGACAGTTTTAGACAAGGATTCTACAGACTTCACTGCTCCTTATGGCAGACGTGCTGTTTACACAGGCTCATAAACCTTCAGCAAAAGCTTCTAAGACTGCCTTCAGGTTTAAATCATGTGGTATTTTTAGCATTCAGCAGTGACCAGTGCTCTCCCCTTTAAATGCTGGAAGGTTATGAAGTTGCTGTAGTTGGAACTCTCGCCAAACACTAGCACGAATAATCAGACAGTTCAGAAAAGGCTTGTGTTCAGCATTACTCCCGGGAACGGGAGGGTAACCGCAACAGTTTGCTAGAAGGTCTGTAATTAGATGGTACTATTGTCACTTTATAGCCATCTTTATTATTTTAGGGTACCTCTAAACATGATCAATAAAATCCACAATAAATCCAATATATTTCAATAGTTTGAAAACCCCACAGTTGTTTTATAGATCTAAGGAAAAGCGTATTGTAGAATACATCTGTTTCATCCTACAAAAGGAAAAATCAATGTGTATGTTTTTGTTGTACTTACCCAACTCTTTGAAGATATCAGGACAGGAGGAGGAAGAACTAAAAGTACAGTAAATTCACTTCCTGCTCAAATGCTTTTTTGTTTTGTTTTGTTTTGCTTTGGATGTATTCTCAAAATGCAATTTAATTGTAGGAGGGTCTCAGATACTCCAAATAACAAAATTGCTAAAGTCTTTTTGTGGGTTTTTATTAACATTTTCATCTTATTTTTCATGTGGATGGTTTCTATCTGACAGGTGCTAGATGAAAATTATGGCTGAGATGAGAAAACACTACTAAGAAAAAGGGATTGAATGCTTTTATTTGTTTAGGCGATTTTGCCAAAATACCTTCAAGCCAAGGAAGGAATCACCAGTTTGCATATTGCTATTTTTGCTGTGGTCTCCCCAAGTTGTCTTCTGATCCCTGACGGGTTCTCTCTCTGGTATAAAACAGCTGAATGAATGACAAAAATATTGGCAAGCTCTGCGGCTTGTTTTTCATGCCTAGCCTGTTGGTACCTCCGAATGAGTTTGTGAGTTTTTCTAAGTAAACCTAAAGGGGTTTATTTGTCAGACCTAGAATCTCTTGTGAACAGTTCGCTAAAGCTTTGGTGAAGACTCACATGTAGAAGGATATAGCTGTTTGATTGCCGGCTTTTGTTCAGCAGAAACAAGCAAATAGAGAATCTTTGAAGGGCCTCTCTGGTGTCAGTAGGAAATCTTGATTTTTTTAGCTACGGTTGGTGTGCACTAAGACATCTTCAGAAGTTGTTATGATTCTGTGAGTCCAGAGGACAGAGCTTGTAGAGGCATTAGTATTGTAGGACTAATTGTGGATCCTGGGTGCCCTGTTAAAGTAACCCTTGTCATCATTTATGCTAAAGATGATACCCTTCTGGCAGTTTGCCACAGTACAATTCAGATGCATCTGCTTTTAACCCTTTTCCGTTGTCACTGGAAGTCTGACAGTGCGCTGCATAAACACCTTGAGTACCACAGCATTCCGTAATACCAATTTCTAGAAGCAGTGTCTTTCTAATAGTGGTGTGGCCTGTGCTTGTTAATCATCTGGCTACTGAGTTACTATATTGGATTAAAATATATAAAGAGAGAGCACACCAAATCTATGCAGATTCCTTTTTCCTAGTATGTCCTGATAAGGTCAGTTTCCTTTTCTCTCTCTCATTTTTACCTTATTTGCTATAACAAAGCTTGTTGATTTTAAAGACTTATGGGTACTGTGCTATCTTTTTAGGTAGGTTAAATGAGTATTCATAAAGCAAATGTTATTTGTCTAGATTATGCACATATTGAAATTCTGTATTATGATGACCGGTTTGGTTAAGTACTTTTTGTGGAACCAGTTAGAGTTAATATCTAAAAAAGGAAGAAAATGAAAATTTCTTGGTCGAAGATAATTTGTTTGGACACAAGCAGGAAAAGTTTATTATTAGCAAAATCATGTAGGCAGTAGAAAGGTGGGTTCTTCTGAAGATAAACAGTGAGTTGTGTTTGCATACTGTATACTACTCATAGCAAATTAAGGAAGACACATTTTTCTTTCGTCACCATTATTATTTGATCAGAAAGGTAATTCTGCATTCATTGCTTTTGGAAAATGCACTGTTAATTTAGAGCACAACTTACCTTAGGACCAAGTTCACATTCTACTTCAATATTTCTGTTACAACTTTAATATGAGAATGTATATATTTGTGTGCATGTGCCTGTAGTTCTGTACCCAGTCTGCCTTGGAAGCACAGTGAATCTCTTGTGATTATTTATTTTCATAGCTAATTTTTCCTCCCCCCACCAAGCTGTATTTCTGAAGACTGTTGGTTTTCCATCCCTCTTTCTTCATCTTTTTGATAGGAACCATGCTGCCAGTTTTCTGTGTGGTGGAACATTATGAAAACGCCATTGAATATGATTGCAAGGAGGAGCATGCAGAATTTGTGCTGGTGAGAAAGGATATGCTTTTCAACCAGCTGATCGAAATGGCATTGCTGTCTCTAGGTTATTCACATAGCTCTGCTGCCCAGGCCAAAGGTAAATAATGTGTACGTGGGGTTGGAAAAATTGCTTGGCATTCTTTGTTTACCTTGCAGAGAAAGCACTGAATATTTTTATTCAAAGAACTGTAGCCTGTGTATTACATTGGTTCCTTTTAGGCTGTGGCTTTAAAAAATTGGCTTAATTCAGTTTAGTTTAGTTAACACACATTTTGCTCATGTGGAATGTCGAGGTAGATTTTTTTTTTTAAATTACTTCAGCTGAATCATTAGTATGCTTATTGACCTTAATAATCTGCTCCACTGAGGACCCACAAGGAAGTGAGGAGCGTATTTGAGCAGATGGACTGTTGAGAGTCAATTTGCATTTATGACTGAATATCTAGTTCTGTTTCTTTTATTCTGTTTCTGATGGTTTTATGGGCTGTAAAGTATTTTTCAATGCTGATTCCCACTGCAATAGAGAATCTTATCTAAATCGTAAAGCCATTTAGAACTGGTTCAGCTATGTCTTATTAGAACTTCCTGTAAGTTAGGAAAATGTGGCCTTATGCATAGGTTTTATTGATGGGGTTTTATTTCCAAAATAATAAACAACCCTACAGTCATTTACATAATTTTACAATTTGGAAAGCTAAGCTGTGAATATTTTCATTGACCTGCCTTTTAGAGGGAAGGGAATCATTCAGACAGAAATAACGGTATTGCTTGTGGTAGGGGTAGTAGGAAAGAACACCCTTCTACTAGATATATTATTTGAGGGTAAAATATTTAGTGACATATCCTCTTTATCTGAAATAGGGCTAATCCAGGTTGGAAAGTGGAATCCAGTTCCACTGTCTTACGTGACAGATGCCCCTGATGCTACAGTAGCAGATATGCTTCAAGATGTGTATCATGTGGTCACATTGAAAATTCAGTTACACAGGTGAGTCAAGACAGCAAATCTAGGGTGAAACCTTCTTCTTACCTGATCTTTTGAAATGAAGCATCTCTCTCTGGTCAACCTTCAATTTTTTTTTTTACTCCGTGTTTCAGAAAGGTTAATACAGATCGATTCGATTTTGTTACCCTATCCTTCTGCCTTTTTTCCTAACTTCAATGTATAATTTAAAAGCAACCCCCCCAAACACACACACAAAATGTGTGGGTTTGTGCAGGTTATCAAAAGAGAAGACTTTTTACGTTTAGTCAATTAAATAATGCATTACAAGAAGGCATTTTACATAAAGTTTACTTAAGAAAAAAATATTTTTGCATATCATGAACAGTGCCATCTGTGTACATTTTGTGAAAGACTGTCTTATTCACTATTACCACAATCTTATTTATTTATTTTTTTATGATTTTAATTCGTATGTACAGAGTAATGAAAGGAAATCGGTTAATACGTTAAAGCTTTTCACGATGGCTCAGGAGAAAGCAGTACACCTTAAATTGTCTTCCCAAGCGCATCAGAGCAGGAAGGTAGAAGTAACATGAAAAAATAGCCACCACAGGCAGCTGATGTATAATTCATGCATCGATACAGCAGATGTGTTGTATAAAGTAATTAACTAATCGGAACAATCAGGAGACCGAGAGCAATCTCCAGATGCATCTGTTTGATGCGCAAAATGAAATCTGTCTGTCTTAAAGGAATGTTCTGCAGCGGGATGCAATCTTGTAATAATCCCCTTTCTAATCTATGTCTCAAATAGTTGCCCCAAACTAGAAGACTTGCCTCCCGAACAATGGTCGCACACCACAGTGAGGAATGCTCTGAAGGACTTACTGAAAGATATGAATCAGAGTTCGTTGGCCAAGGAGTGCCCCCTTTCACAGGTACTTAGCATAGCATGTAATAAATAATAAGACATCATGGGCAACCCTGATTTGAGGTTTGATGGAGCTCCCTGGTTTAAAGCAACTGGTATCTGAAGCAAGAATCTGCCAAAAATGTAAAGTGACTTGACCACTGGTGACCTTTTAAAATATGCCTGATTTGTTGTGAACAGAGCCTATACGCTTTTTCTCCCTTGGGGAAAAGAGCCAAAGGACTGTTTACAGGAAAAACAGTTCAGTGGAAGACTCCGCTGGCTAATTTTTAGATTTGTCTTCTGAGTGCTATGAGCATGATGGCTACATTCTCCTGAATGCCCTTATTGAAGAAAGAGTCAAGGTGGTACTAATCCCACAAAGCTTTGGTGAGAGGGAATGGCAGTGGCAGTGTGAATGCGTAAAACTTCACCGTGCTATCTGAATAAAACAACAGTACAATTCTTGGATATTCATTACCAAAAAATTAAAAGTATTTTAGTACAAATAATTATGAAAATAATTACCCTTAACTAAAGGTTGAATAGTGGTTAATTCATTAGGATTTTGTGACCAGTTTTGTGGCTTTGGTTTACTACTTTTCTGTTTTTTTTTTTCAGTGGAATTTTCTTTTTTCCCTCTGAGATACCTGTCATACCATCAGGGATATTTGAAATGAAATAAAGATTTTTAAATTATTTTCCTTGATTTCTTTGTTTAGAATAAATTTGGTGGAGGGCAGCTAAAACTCTAGATAGAGACTGCCTACCTGCTTATAGACAGAAAGTCAAACATCATTTTTGATGAAACTCAGCTGATTTCAAATAAAAAAAAAAAAGGATGCCATGAATCTACTCTTAAAGGGCTGCTTAAAATGGGTTTGGGTACTGAGGGGATGACTGTAACACATGTAAATATATAATATGTTACAGTCATCCCCTCAGTACCCAAACCCATTTTAAGGCCATTCCATGATACAGTATTATTAAAATGTTGGTCCAACTAGATTTTTACCAAATTTTTAATGTTTTCTTTTAATTTGAGTTTTAATTCTGAATATTAGTCTCAGCCATTTGAACTTGAACTGTATGACGCTGCTGTAAACATTTCTGCAATTGAGAGATCTCAAAGTGTATTTCTGCTATATTCTGAGTAGCAGATATTCTCAAAATGTATTTCTAATATGAGGCTCATGAAGATTATTGGGTACCTTTGAAGGGAATCTTGTAGGCTTTGTGCTTCTGTTTCATAGAAACTCCATGCATTTCAGATTTGCTAAGTTACATTCCAACATTTTTACTTTGATATTTGCTACAAATTTTAGGAATGAAGCAAATGAATTAAGTTTATATTTAATAGCTTTCTATATTCTTCTACAATAAGCTATAGCCACAGTTTATATATTCTCTGTATTGCTAAGTGTCCATTTCTTGCAATTCAGAGAAAACTCTTTTTTGTCATTTCAGTTACACCTTCAGCTGATCTCCTATCTTCCCTCTCTCACCCTTGGAATAGAGAGGATAGGAATTTATAACCATCAAATAAAAATAATTTAAACTAATTAAACACAAATCAATAGGATGATAGAATAAAGGGGTGACTCTTACTTCTGGGACTTTGTTTTGCAGACAACTCCAGATAACATGTTACATGGTTGCTAACATTTGAAAATTTGAGATGATCTAGAAATAAACTTGTTAAAAACTCAGTTAAAACATAATATAAACACCCAGTACTGGAATCGCATGTGTCTTTATGTTACTAAATGTCCCATTGATCGTGGAAGCATATTCAGACGAAGACTTAAGGCATTTACTATGAGCTGAAGAAGAGGATGTCGGTAGAGATATTTATTGATACAGTCAGTGAGAACTAATTGTTAAATGACATCAACATTCAGCCAATAAACTCCACCTCGCTATAACTTATAAATAGAATTGTGAATTTACTTAATGTTATCATAGAAAATGAATTGCATACAGACAATTATAACATTAAGTAGAATGACAAAATGTAATTCAGGACTTGGTTTTGGAGTCATACATTGATGAATTTCTGTAGAGAGAGGTTTGCAGATACATGGCCTCCTGTGGCTGGATACCTCACTGTAATCATTAAGTGATGGAACTAGGCTACAATTTCAACATCAATTATAATTACAGTATTCTTTTCTTTAAAAAAACTTCTAAAAATTATGCATAGTTTAGCAGTGAAAGCAAATATTTGAAATTAATTTAATATTTAACAGTATGAAAAAATGTAAATTGTTCTCTAAATGAGGGAGTTATTTTATATTTTGCTGAACATCTTCTCTTTTTCTATGAATCTGATACTCCAGTCAGAATGTTTTCAATATAAACTGTATTCTTTGTGCTTCTTTATTATGTTTTTCTGTCTAGAGTTATTAAGATGAGAGATGCAAGTTCCCTAAAGCCTATGTCCAAAGTATATGCCGAGTTTGACAAAACTACTCTTTTTCCTATGGTTAAGATTTGGTGATGAAGATGGTCATGGTGAAAAAAGCCTAGCAAATAAATATGGCCTCAGTCTTGTGCAAAATGGGACCTAACACCAAGAAATGCCAAGTGTTAAGCCCTTTCTTCCCCTATAGAGTGTTGATTCATTCATGCGAGAGAACCTTTAGCGTGCAATTCAGCATACACATTTTACTGTACAGTAAGGGTTTTATTTTGTTGAATATGATAAAGTACTCCAGTAGCAAGTATGGCTACAGGGTCCCTAAATATTATGGTTAGTAGAAAGTTCACCCTGTGGGCAGGTAAATTCCTTTTATAGAGCAGGGGCTAGGAGGAGTGGAACTGGGGAGCCACCAGGATTTTGCCTGGGGTGTTGAATAAGCCCTACCTCCTGTGCTCTTAGGACGATTGTCTAATACTTGGTAAGCAAATGTCCATTTGAACTTGGATTCTTAGAACCAGAAGGGATTATCCTTCCTAGGCTCCTCCCTTTGACAGTTGAAGGAGCCAGTGTCCCTGGAGATTAAAATCACGGTGCCGGTTAATGACTAACACAAGTCCTGACTTGCTAAGCCTATGTCCTTGCCTGTGATAAATTTTAAAGTGCTGATTTAGCTACTTGGGAGGCCGAGGCAGGAGAATCACTTGAACCCAGGAGGCGGAGGTTGCAGTGAGCCAAGATCGCACCACTGCACTCTAGTCTGGTGACAGAGTAAGACTCCATCTCAAAAAAAAAAAAAAGGAATATTTACATTTGGGTACAATAATGTTTTCTTTGCTAATATTCATAAGGTGTTCTCCAGCTGCAGAAATTCCATAAATGGGCTTGGTTTGATTTACAACTCATACTTTTATTTCTGTTATCACTTTCCTATCATAAATCTGCCCAAATAGACTGACACTAATTTATTAAATTCTTTGTACCACGTGTTTTTTTATTTTTGTAAAATGTTCTAAGACATAAGAAACGCTTAGCTCATTATAGATCTGAGGTTAGATGTTTTGTTGTTACTTTTGTTTTTTTCGGTGGATGTGGTTAGATAAGTTGAATGTTGCATTCTAAACTGCAGCTAAGGAGAGAATAAATTCTGATTTGGGGACCAGAAAGCCTGTAGTCATAAAACTTTTGAGGATATGGATTTGGGAGAAAAATTGGAATTTAAAAAGTAAACATTTCTATTTATAATAAAACATTATATTTTGATGCTTATTTTCCCTGGAGTTTTAGAAATTGCATTTAAATACTAGATAAATATATATACATTCTGATACAGTGTAGATCCATTTTGTTAAGTAAAAGGTCAGCTATTCTACCAGCATAATGTCTTTCTTCTAAAAATGTTTAGGTCAGGTATTTCATGGAGGTCTTGATCTGATTTGCACAATTTTACCTTTCCTCTGTCACCACACACGGGCATATATACACACACGCACGTGCACACACACACGTGTCACAACTTTCACGTTTTTAAGGCATTGGATTATTTTCTATCTTATTTCTCACCTGGAAAAGATATCTTTAAGCCAAGTCATATAGAGTGGGTGAGAAGTGTTATTTTTATTTTCAAGTAGCAAAATACATATAAAATAAATTTAAATTTGAACATTACATTTAGAAGTAATATTGAGAAAGGTGATTTTCCAATTTTCCTTTTATTCACAGCATCCTAGGATCTCAAATATGTTGGACAATTTATTTATTAATGGCAAAATAGATTTTAAAAAGAAACTACCCCATACTCCTGAAGCTTAGCTTCAGTATTGCTCTCCTGAAATGTGACAGTCATTTCCATAGGAATTAAATACACGTACGTGTTTAGTTGATTTTCAGTCTGGATTATAAATGATACTGGAGCAACAATTACAAATCTATCATGTTATATAAATGTGTTTTTAATAAACTATACTTTATTTCAGTTTTTGGACTGAAATAACATGTTTCTTAAAATTTTAAGTCAGCTTTAGTAATCACGTTCTTAAGAGAATAGCCAGCATCAGTGTTCATATATTGCATTTCACGTGAGAGTCTAACATATGAAATTTGTTCACATTCATATATTCAAAAGTATGTATTGACAATCTGCCGTATGCCAGGCATTCCATTTCCTATGTAGTGTTAAGGATATAACATCTTATTAGTTGAAATAATAGTATTACACTTTCATTTAGTGCTTCTGATGTATCGAGAGTGCCTTTGGTCCCCCTAAGTAGGATATAGTCTTATATCCCCATTTTTAAATGAGGAACCTGAGGCACAGAATGTTGACATGAGTGTCCATGGCTGCATTGCTGGTGAAGCAGAAGAGTAAGACTTCATACCCAGAGCCTGTGAGCTTCACCAAGTAGCCCTTTCATCACATACCACAGATAAAGGAAGTTTAAAAAAGACAAAATGAAAGCCTCTCAGATGAATTGGATAGGTTTTATAAATACACTTTGATTTTTCTAAAGTACTGATAACTACTTGTAGTTTTCCAAGTGTATTTATTCTCATTGCTGAAAATTTTCTTTAACGTGTTTTGGTTTTGTGTCTTTGATTTTTTGTTTGTATATTGTCTTGTTTTAAAAGTACATTGCTGTCATTTCAAGCCCCTAATCACGGGTGATCTAGACAGGAGCTGACTTTTGGGATAACTTGGCATTTGGGACGTTCTAGAAGATTTGCCAGTATAGTTCTGTGCAGTTATTTCTCTTTCCTATTCTTTCGTATCCTCAAGACCAGTAGGCATAATTATGCTAATAGCCCTTTGTTTTGAACCCCAAGATAATATTAGGCATTTTCATTAGAAATAGTGGGCAGATGAATTTCTTAGGTCCGTTTGAAAATACAGACTCCAGTCATCAGACTGGCCTGATCCAATGAACGAGTCTTTTCCGAGCAGCTCCATTTTAAAATAAAATGATTCCTGTTTGAGCTGAGCTGGACGATTTTATACTTGCCCCTTCCCAGTATAAAATTATCTTATGTTAAAACATCATATATTTTGAAGAAAAGCTCTACAGAGAATCTTCTTTCCTTTTTAAAATTACAAAACTTTCCTTAGTTTTTACCCTACTGACCATGGGAATCTCAGATTATAAATGTCTGCCTTGCCAGGCACTAAAGTACTTGATACTAATTGGGTATTATGACCACTTTTCAGCAATTGTATTACTGTAATGGTGGGATCCATAAAGGAAATGGTAAGCCTGTCTTATATGGGTAGTTGTGTGAATTGCAAAACTTAAGTCAAATAATTTTTTTGCCTCGTCTTTTGAACCAGTCATGACATCATTCTAGTTCCTTTTTCAACTTAGTGAGATGTCTGCTCTGTGTTAATATTATAATATGTATAATCTACAACAGAATTGTCCTCCAAATTGCAAGTTTTCCTTTTTGAATCTAATATATCAGGCTCATTTTTAGATGACTTAGATACATAAGGATTTTATTGTAGCTTGATGTTAGCTCTCTGTAACCTTTCAGATATATTAATCAAAAAAGCCAAACTTAATAAAGCATCTAACTTAAAATGGATTGATCTCAAATATGTTATAGCCACTATCTTTTCACAATAGTAAAACATAAAAGAGTTTAAGCCATGCCAATTTAGAGAGTGCTTAACAATGTGTAACTACTTTATTTTCACTTAATAGATTTTTTACCTGTGCCTTGTTTCAGATCTGAACAGGTTTCCTTTGACCTCAAAATCACTAATGCAAGGAAAATTACCATATCATGAGAGTATTTTTCCTCTTTTTTTGTCTGATGCTTAGAATAATAAATACTCCCAAGGCTTAGGAGTAGACATGGCCTGAGAGAAAGCCTATTAAATGCTATTTTCTAATGGTTTTAAAAAACAGCTTAGGCAAATCATGCTAACCAAACTGATTTTCTTGCTAAAACAGAACTAGTTTTAGCGTATATTTTAGACATCTTTTTTCCTCAATTACTACTGAAACTTCAAATTGGGCTCTATCTGGATTTGCTTTATAGATCTGCTTCATTTCATGCCAGATTTGGGCAAACTCATAAACAACCCCCCACTCCAAAAAAAAAAAAAATCCAGATAATCAAAACAAACAGATACACGAACTCAATTTCCCCGTCTTTCGTTGGAAACTGCTTGATTATAACGTGCTCTGAGTATAAAAAACATAAGAGAGCCTTTAACATAACAGAGGAGAGCCTCAGCCCTGGTTCTGCAGCTCATTGCCAATTGAAGCAAGGAACGCTCTGGCTGTTGGGACTTTTAAATCTAGACTTAAAAGTTATTTGTTCTGTTTAGCATTTTTAAAATGATTCTATTAGGAATTGTGTGTGCTTCAGTTTTAATTTTAACTCATAATGATTGTAAAGCACCCTGGGATGCTTGCTTGAAGGGCGCTTCAGAAATATAAGATTGCATTGTGCTCTAATATGCAGTCTTATGGGGTGCTGGAGTTTCACCATGGACAGTTCATAAGGTTGCAGAATTCCTCATGACAGAGAAGGTGGCTCGCTGACTTCTTTAGCAGTCCTTTTCTCTCATTCTTACTCTGAAACTTTGTTCTCTTTCATCATCATCTTTCTCTCTTAAAAAAAATTGATTATTTTCTATTGTAATATTTTCCCATAGAAATGCTAATCTAGTTGACTCAGGTTGAAGATGCAAACCAGTTGATAGGTTGGAAGTTAAGAAAAGAGTAAAGTTTTTAATTGCTAGCACTATTTGAGATCACATTCTTATCTGAATAACAAGACATGATACTTCATTACTGGATACCACCGTCTCAGGCTTGTCCCATTTTACTGTCCACCTGGTATTTGTTCCAAGGCAGTTCAGAAATGTAACAAGTATTAACTTTGTGAAATGTCGCAATGAGACTCTTCTCTGTGTTGAAACTCCTGGGTTATGATAACATATGACACAGCTTGATCCAGTTTTCTTTTTACTTTTTAATGGGACTATTTCTTTAGAGTAATGGCGTTTCTTCAACAACTTCATTCTGTTACTTTTTGTGTGTTTTTGTTTGTCATTGCTCTCTAGCATCCCTTTAATTAGCTCCCAGCATTGTAGGAATCAGGAATGTGAGTTCTGCTGTGGCCAGCTATATAAGCTTGGGCAGCTGACTCCATGACTCAATTTTCTCATCTGTCAAGTAGGAAGATAATAGTACCAATTTCTCAGTCTTGTTTTGAGAATTAAATGAGCTGGTACTTAGAAAACATTTAGAACAGTTTTCAGTCCTAAAGTGTGCCATAACTAGTTGTTTTTCTAAAATGTGGGCATTGAGAGTTTGAAATCCCACTTGCACATGCCACATGGTCTAAGTAACTCTCTGGCTACATGGAAGATTTTGGTGCAATCTTCATTTTTAGTGAAAACAACCAAATACTTTTCATTTGTGAAAAAATTAAAGGACTATATTATAACTCAAACTCAACATTAAGGAACACTTGCAATCATTATAAAGTTATGACGTATTTTAAAATGGAAGTGGAAGACTGAAGCTTGTACTTTAAATAAATCGATCTGGAAGTTTAGCAAATATGAGACCCTAGACTAGACAATGTCAAGTAGAATAAAGATGGGACCGTTATCAAGAGGTGAGCTTTTGCCAGTATCTTTTCCATTAACTAACCTCGCCTGTACTCCCAGCACCCAAGGTTCTGTCCTCTCCTTATGTGCCCATCGTAGCATTTTCCACATTGTTTTGAAATAGTCTGTGGACTAACTAGGCTGTCTGTGTGCACTGTAATTGACTGTCCCAAAGGAACTAAGTTGTATTCATCACTGTCATAGATCCTGACACACAGTAGGAACTCGGGAATATTCGTCAGACTTAACCTTGTAGGATTTGCAGATGTTTATTTCATAAACCAATATAGCACATCAGTGGTTGTATTAATAGTACTCTATAGATACTTTTATTTACAGTATCCTATCTCATGAAATATTTTTCTGTTATACTTAATTCTGTATTTTTACCTAACAAATAACAAATCACTTCTGAATTTTTCTCTTAAGAAAACCTACTGACATTCCAAGCTGTCTCATGCTTTTATATGTTTGATAATGTTCATGAATATGTGTACTAAACTTACACGTTTGTAAGCACAACAGTAGCCTTGGAGTTACAGGGAACTCAGAGGTCTGAATGCTTAAAAAGACCTAATTATACATCACAGTTAAGAACAAGCTTTAAAAACATATGCAGCATTTTTTAATTTTTAAATTTTTCTTCCACAATGGTACATGTATTTCCGCCTGGCTAATAATTTTCATTTTGTCTCAGTTGCATTATATTTGAGACCCACACTTCTTTACTGTAATTTTTATTTGTTTATTTTCTTCTCATATTCAAGAGTAAAATGGGAAATTTTCAATAACAGTCAGATAATTTACAAAGATGCTGACATTGCCAGTACAGAAATGTTAACAGTATCACCCCGTGTTCGCTTACAATGTCCATTCCTCAGTTGTGTTCTAAAGTCTACATTTGGCCTAAGAGACTCCATTTAAGGCTATCAACATACAGTGTTTTAAAGTCATCTGTGTAAAGGTCTAGAGTCACCTGAATTTAGAGAGAGCTGCAAGTGTAGATAACTGTTCAGCCATTCCATAATGGGCCTTAGGGACTTGGTTTGTCCACCTTCTAAGCATGATCACCAGCTCAGCCTGGAAAACACATGTTTAGTGATGGATGGAGCTCTTTATTATATGATTTACAACCCATTCCAACACATTTTTCTCATTTCACCATAACTTCTAATGAGACGATTACCAGAGGATGGCATTTTCCTATACTGTGAAGGATTTTCATAATATTGATTGAGATGAAGCCAGATTAATTTGATTTTTCTTTATGATCTAATCCAGAGGTGACATTGGTTTATATTTATCTGGTAGACATGGGAAGTCTTATCTGAAAGCTAACAACGATGAATAAAACACAGAAATCAAAGCTGTGGTTTAGCCCTCAGTCATCTGTGAAGTCTTGGATCAGAGCTGAGTGGGGTCCATGGACCCCACAATCTGCTCTAAGGTTTTATGCAGACCCTGAGATTATAAGCCAGTTTTGAGAATGCATGGGGGACAGCTTTCATAGGTTTTATGTAATTTCCAAAGTTAGTTCTGTGACCCCATAAATAGCTAAAAGCCAGGAGATATTTTACCCCCAATTTTTAGGCAGTATGGCTTAAAAATCTAATATGCTCATGTACAGAAGGAATGCAATAGGGAACATAAAGTCTCCTGTAAAGAGTTATAGAACCTAATTCTAATATTTACTTTTGGAAAATGAATTGCTCGAAGTACTTTAGTTCTTGTTTTCGCTCTGTGGTTTAAGGTTTTTTTGTTTGTTTGTTTGTTTGTTTAAAAAGGTTCTATTTAGGACCTCTGGAACTTAACACGAATTTGGTATCTTTTTTTTCTTCTATTTCTAAGTACAGGTACTAGACATTTTAATCTCTAGAGAGGATGAGTGATTTAACCACACAAGGGCATCAGAGAAAGAGATTTCTCAAATGGGTACATTGGTATACTGTAGTGCCTAAGATTCAGAATCAGGAAACAGTTTTTGCAATAAAATCAAATAAAACTCTTTGGATTCATATTTATCTAATGAAAAACTTGTGAAAATTCTATTTGGATATAACATAATATTTAACTTAATAATGAGTATATTTTAAGTAGTCATAAGCAGGGTGTCAGTGGGGCCGTAACCTTCCTAAAAAATAAGACTCTAGTTGGAGACATTTGCACAGTGAGTACCTGAGAATGAATAATGTGCGTTACAATTGAATCTTCTTTAGTCCCTCTGTTTGAGAAGACATACAGATTTCATAGACTTTTAAAGCTGTTAAGAGGAGACGTTGGAGATTATCTAGTTCAGTTGCCTTCCTGTTACAGCTCCCGTGTGCAGTTAATTTGGAATATTACATGCACTTAATATACCTTTTAAAAATATTTTATAGTTTAAGCTATTTACCAATATATTCATTTGGTTTGAGTAAGGTTTCAGTGTGATAAGAAAGGTCTGGCTAGGTACTTATACAAAAGGGCAGAATAGAGAATCTGGTCAGAACATATTATCTGGGCATTATATAATTTACTTTATGGGAAGAGCCATGTAAACTGTGAACCAACATTTTCTTTAAAAGTTATGAATCGAGTATTTAAATCAATAAAATTTCTGTGCTTTGATATGATCACATTTCCATCTTTAGGAAATATAGTAGGAAAATAAAATAGAATTGGATGTGTTCTCTTTGTGCTTCCTTTTGTATTCCTTTGGAGCTTTGTACTGAGTTTCCAATTTTAGCAATGTGCCAGGGTTACTTTGTATGAAAATGCCATTTTCAGGCACTAGGATTGATCAAGATGGCAAGAGCCATAACTATGACAACTGGAGTTTAAGTAAAATTTAGAAGTGATTAGTCTCTTCTCAACAAATTGAGATTCCAAATATGCCCCAGTTGTATCTCCCAAGAGAATAGCTTAAAAAGCAATAGAGGATCCAGAGGGAAAGATTTGGGAAACAGAAGCTAACAAGCACAAACAGAATATTACACTTAGAAATCCTGCCATTCGCTCTCATAAACTGAAGCCCATTCCCCGTCCTTCCCACCCCCAAAATACCAGATGGGAGCTACCTGTTAATTTTCAACAAATTCATTTCTTGTCAATATATCATATCTCATACGATGCCTCTTGGAGCTTGTTTGTAGTATTTGGTGTCCTTTGAGATTAAAAGAAAACCTCATTTACGAGGAATTCCTGTGAAAATTGTATTTGAATGTGGAGTTGATGTGAAGTTAAAGTTTGACCTTTGAATTTTCCTCGGCCAGATAAAAAGCTGCTGTAAAAAATCAGGCCATAGGTAGTCAGGACAAAAGGGTGGGAGATTAGAATGTATGAAGTTGCACGTCTCAAAAAATAAAAATATAAAATAATAAAAGCCAGTAGTTTGACAGAGTGTTCAGTAAATGCTCATTTTATTGAAAATTACAAAAAGGTGCTTAATGCCTTTGCGCCATTAATACAATACATTAAAAGGTTACTGTCAAGATTAGTGTTCCATCCCTGAAAATTAACTATAGGGCTTTACACATCACCATGCACAGACTGAGAAGTTAAAGGTTTTTTAAAGACACATTTTGCATTGTGCAGCCATTTATTTCAGAAAACAATTATTTTAGACTTTGTGCCAAAGACATTAGGAATGATGTGCTTTCATTTAAAGCACGGACATAACAGATACGTATTATAAACAAGGTAGAACCATGAAATTCTCCTTATAGAATAAAACCTGTGCAAGATTATTTCCCTTGCTGTCTCTCTAGAGTATTCCAATTCAAAACATACATTCCTTCCTACAGAAAAAAGATATTCAGATTCCTTAGTTGAAATTAATTAGCATTCAGAAACCAGATAGCATGTTTTTGGGTATTCATGAGATCTCTGTTTGAAAAAAATGTTTTTAACTTGTAGAAATGTGTTGCAACACACAGATGGGAAGAAAAAGAAAAAAAAATCTCTTTAGCAAGCACTGTGTGTAAAAGGAATATTACATTTTGCACGCTCCTGATTGCTCTGTGTAAACAGTTTTTGACATCTGTCTTTATAGTTTTCAAGGAGAGGAAGACTTTGTTAAAAGAATCATTTTTATACAGCAGTCACCATTTCAGTCTTGCTTTACCTGTATTATGAAAGCAGATGGTCTGCATGTCTTTTGAATATTTATAACTATCAAAAACAATCTCTTGCTATTCACCCTTAGGCTTATGAGATGTCAGGACTGTTCTGGTTGAAAAAAATCATCTTGGGTGTTTACAGAAAGAGGATTACATTAAGCTAAAATGACTATACATTTTCCAGTTTAATATTTGTCCATCAGCTGTTTAATCGTATTTAGATAATTGTGTAAATAAGATGTTGTAGCCCTTGCCCTCTCTGCTGATGGAGCCTGAAAGCTTTAAACATGGGTGAACCACCATTTTGTAGATGCTTTTGCTACCTCCTCCCCACCTCAGCTAAGCCATCAGCTAGTCCTTGGTAAGTTTTGATCATGATATCACAGTCCTGGGTTTTTTTTTTTTTTAAAGTAGTGCACAAAAAGCAAGTATGTAGATCATATGTCATACTAGGAAGCTGCTGGCTTCCTGTACAGGCTGTTTAGTTTATTAGGGTATATTGTAATATGCAAATATGGTACAGCACTCCAATTACCCTTTAAAGCTGACATGGTTTTCTCTTTATTTTCTATGAGCATGCAGAGCTCTGAGGGTATTTTGGAAAACTTTTGGTATAGTGGGGGTTAACTGTTTTTTGACTGGAAGCTGAGCAATCAGAGATAACAGATTTTGCTGTGGTTGGTTGATTTGGCAGAAAAGCATGAACAGTTTTGGTTTAAATGATTGAATAACCTGATTAGCATTGTTTTGGGGTGGTTTTTTTTGGTTGTTGTTAAAGGCACAACAAAGCAATTTTAAGGGTAATCAGATCACTGCCTTTCCCCAGCTGATGAATCTTTTTTTGAGAAGGGCTCACCTCTCTCAAAACTCCTTCGTTGGCTACTAAGATGAACAAGTAAAAAAATAAAACAATCTTCCTTCATTTTTTAAACGTGTTAAAAATATATAACTACAGTACATATGATATTGTAGCAGGGGTTTAAAAGAATATAATTTTTTGAAAAATTATGTAACCTCAACCGATTCCTTGTGGTTTTTGTTTTTCAAATTTGAAAGAGCTAGAGTATTTTAGAGCAAAGGTTCAGAATGTTCTATCTATCTTTAAGTTAGGCTTTAGAAAAATTCCACCCTTACCTTTTCACAATTAGAAAGGTTATAAATAATGTATTTGGCTGAAAAGGAAGCTCAGCCTGTGGCAGATGGTATCATTCTAGAGTACTGGGGTTTCTGTGAAGATGGCATTCTTTCAGATCGGAACTTCAGCAGACTCTCAGAAAGAACCGAAGCTCCTCATAGGGAGTAGACATGTGCTTTATGGATCTTAGAAAAGCTTACAACTTGGCTCCTAGGATGAGAATATTGTGTCACACTGGGGTTATGAGACCCACAGCCAATTTCTGCCGACTTTGAAATTGTATTTCCCAACACTGGAAACTGTGGCCTGTTTATTGGTTGGTACACCGTGTAGCATTTGAACTTGGGATTTCAACCGACTGAGTTTTGTCGGTTGGTTTATTTTATTCTGTGAACATTGATGTTTTATACAGACCAGCCACTGAATAGGAAACTTGCCATACAAGTTGTGTCTTTTTCAAAGTGCTTTGGATAGCTCATATAAATAGACACAGAGAGAGAACTGGAATAACATAACCACCGAGCACTGCAACTTCCGAGACATCTGTGTGGATGTATTTTGAAAAACCTGGGAAGGGATCTCTTGCAAATTAGTGAACAAAGGTTCTTGAAACTATGATTTCTATCACGACAGCCAAAGCGATGGATTTGAAAGATTCGTGTCACAGTTAAGCTGCCATTATCTTTGACCTTTAAGGGGAAGAAAAAAGGGGAAGAGGATTTCTGGTGGCTTGTTTCAGTAACCCTTTTTAATGATCACCTAGTTTGTGTCCAGCCCTCTGATGAATCCAGAATGTATTGAGATGAGACCTAAGGCCCACAGTCCAGTGCAAAATAAACAGCAGGATGAGTGCTCTAGTGCAGAAGGTTTGGGAAGTTAGGAAAGGCCTCATGGAAGCAAAGATGCCCAGGATGTATCCTGAAGGATGAGCAGCTGTTAGCTAGAGATGGAAGAGGGCGTGGGTCATGCATCCAAGCCAGAGGAGTGGTATTCCTTCTTGATGCTTTCTACCAGATATAGGCCAGCTTCAGAAAACACCACCAAATTGGAGTATGAGAAGAAATGAAATATTTCCCTTTGGTGTTCTCCCTTACTATTCCTTGACCCAACTTGGAACTTAATAATTTAATCAGTATACTTTATTCTACATTAAAAAGACTCAAAATACTGTGTATCATTTGAAACTTTTATCTGATACTCCTTTGATATTTAAAGCATAGTCACCTGATGTGAAATGTGATCATATAATGAAAGCCCAGTGATGAGGAGGAGGCAGAGGGTTGTCATAGTAATTAACATCTCTTCAGTTTATACATAATATGTTACAGGCTCTGTGCTAATTGTATCACATCTATTATTTATTGTCTGTCCAAGGGCCGATACTATGTCTCTTCAAGTCATTTTCCTAGCGAGTTGCCCAGTGCTTGGCACATGGTAGAATATAAGTATATGCTAAATGAATTTTTAAAATGCCTGAATGGATGAATTCTCAGAACAACTCCATGAGGTATGTGCTATTACCATTCCCATTTAGCATGGGAAGTTGTGATGGAATGGTCAACTGTTTGACCCAAGGTCATGCTACCAGTGTGTGACACATCCTCACTTGAATGTGTGTTTATTTCTATTCTGTTTTGTCAGATGAACATTTAGTGTTTATTTTATTATGTGCCAGGCATTGAGCTAGAAAATAATATGGTGCCCCAGACCTGTGTGAACTCACAGCTTAGTGCAGTCTTTTTAAACCAGTATCTCCTTTTAAGTGACGCAAGAGTCCCAAGCCTTTCTGATGTGGAACTTGGCCTACTATCTGTACGTCCCACCACCTAGGAAAATATTACCAATCATGACTTTCTTTTATTTGTGTTATCAAAACAATAGGTGTTTTTTTCCTGATATTCTAAATTTAAGATTACACTATTGAATATGATTTTTCAAATGCCATGTGCACCACAAAATTCTGCAGTCTCTTTCCTGCCATTGAAACCGGCTGACTGGTCTATTCCAATGCTATGCCTAAGCCTTTAGTAGGAATTTTACCACCTGAAACACACACACAGACACGCCCACACATCCTCCTCATGAAGTGACTATATGAGCAATCTAATTGGACAGATTATTTCATATTGTCCAATAAAATCAGACATGACTCCAAGTTGCCTGAATTAGGAAATATTTCCTAGTCACTCAAAAGCACAGAAAGATAGGGAATCCAAAAAGTTGCTTTGTCATGCATTATTAGTTATGAATTAGCTTTTTTATTTAAGTCTTGCTTAGGCTATTATTTACATTAATCAGAGTTTCCTAAGCATACACCATGTGACAAAAAAGCACTTAAGCCCAGAACCTACCAATTTAGGGTTAAGTAGGGTAGGGGGAAGTTTTGACGATGATGCATATATGGATATTATTTTCCATGTATGGATAATAATAAACTGTATAGCACTATTACATATAGGGTCTAGTTTTATAATATTTAAGACATTTTTTCACACACACACCATGGATTCTTCCTTCCATCATCCCCTACATTTTCCACTGTTGATATACAAATCACATTAAATTGAGATGATCTATTTACATATCTGTGTTCTTAATGGATAGTAAACTTCTTGTAGGCAGAGGCTGTCTGCCATCTTTGGATGACAGGTGCCTCATCTTTGTAGGCAGATGCCTCTGCCATCTTTGCATCCTTAGTACCAGCCAGGCATATAGTAGGTGTGCAGCAAAGAGCAAATTTCATATATAGAACTGTTGGCAAACTGAAGTAGACTGGATGTTTTTCAAAAACCTCAGCAAAATTTGGATATTCTATACACTTCTAAAAAGTAAAACATAAACCACATCTAAAACTTATGTGTATTATTATATTAACATTTAAGAAACTGCCAGAATATCTAGATAAAGAGTAATAATTTTTTAAAAAATTGGACCAGAGTGGAAGAACATCAACTGTCATCCATTTGCAGAAGAATCACCATTATCCATCAGCGATCTCAATAGTTTTTATTAGTGTCTGACTTTATTGATCCCTTATTACAAGAGAGTAAGTGAGATTGAAGCTGACAGATCAGGTAATCTTCTGGCTCTGGTTTTGGCAACTTTGCTAAGTGTCTTTTTACACTGTGGACTGTGGGAGGCTCTTAGTGAAATTGCAAGCTATTGGATTAATGGCAGAGCATCATGAACACATTAAGAATGTCTTTTTAGAGATATAAAATGTGAAAATGACTATAAAGTAGAAAGTGTCAAAAAAAAAAAAAAGATATCACAGTGCCTCTTAGGAAAGATAGCTGTGTTTTACATAAATAATGCGACTCCAGCTTATCCTTCACTGGAAGTTCTTTAGAGATCCCCCAAATTTACATATTCCGGAAATGTGTGCATGCTACAGAATTAACACTGATGGTGGATGTCAGGAGAATGAATAATAACTGAAAGAGCTTTACATTAGAGGTAACTTAAAGAAGATAATTATGTAAAAATACTTTTTTCCCCAAACTGGCTTTTCTGGTTGCTCACTGCCTTTTGAACAGTGCTGCCTTCTATAAACTGTTTCACAATAGACCAACTGATGTCTAAAATGTGAGTTCTGTTTCTGCAAATAGGGTTGAGGGATAGATTGGTGCTGCAAAATCTTACTCCTAAGACTCGGTAGGGAGTTAAGTTAGCTGTTACTATAGACTATGGGTAACGGGTTAAAATGGACCATGAATTTAGTCCTTGAAATTAACATAACCAAAATTTGCTGGGAAGATTGAAAAAGATTTTTTAAAAAATCCTCCTAGTATTAAAATCATGTTTTTCTTCATTTTTAAAAAAAACCCCTACTTAGTAATACATTAAAATCATGTCTTTCTTCATTTTTGTGTGTTAAAGAGCTGACACTGTTTTCAGAGCATTTATTAAAAGCAGGATAAAGAAAAGTCACAGTAGGTCATGGTTTTGTGGTATCCTTGAGAAATTGAGAAGCATGAAATGTATAAATTTAAAATTTTTATAATCAGTTTGAAATTCAGAACTTAAGCTTTACTATTCATGAAGCCAGTAATAAGATTGCAGAATGTTTTTCTCTTGATAAAGGATCTCTGTGAATAGTTTGTTTCTTCTCAAATACGATCAGTTAACCTTTGATCAGTGTTAATGCACCTCCACTTTGAATCCAAATAATAGACTGGAAAGCGCAAGTGCTGTTTCTCAAATTTTAATATACATGCGAATCCCCTGGGGACCTTGGTAAAATGCAGGTGCCGAGTGCACTGGTCTGGGGTAGGGCCCAAGATTCTGCATTTCTAACAAGCTTCCAAGTGATGCCCATATTGCTGGTCCCTGGTCTATACTTTGAGTAGAAAGGATGTAGAGTCCAGTCAAAAAATCACAAAGTCACATATATTTATGAATCACAATTATAAAGTCATCTTCATGTGTTTGGATTTACTGGGACCAGTGGAAGTTTGACAGCCTAGGAATGGATGACATTGATGGAGATTCAGTAAATGCTAAAGCAAAGTCTGTGGGTTTGATAGCTCTATACTGGTCTCAGTAGGCTGTTGCTTTCTACTTAAATAAGCATTTGATGATCTACTTAATGAATTTTAAGAAGTCGAAGCTTTAGGCTAAAGTGAGAAACCAAAATGTATTGGTACTCAGTTGATTAAAAAAAATACAGTTGCCACAATTGAGATCATTTCTGTGTTCCATCTTGTGCCGCTGTGTATTACAAATGTTCTCCCCCCTTCTTCATGCAGAGTATGATTTCTTCCATTGTGAACAGTACTTACTATGCAAATGTCTCAGCAGCAAAATGTCAAGAATTTGGAAGGTGGTACAAACATTTCAAGAAGACAAAAGATATGATGGGTAAGCAAAAAAACGTTGCAGCAGTGGCTACATACCATTACGTGTCATTTGGGGGTTTATCAAAGTCACATCTAAAGCCAGGTCTTTTGATTGCCCAATTAGAGATCAATTTAGAATGTTTCTTTGGGGGTGGGAAGTGGGTATGAGTATAATGAGATAATTAAATTCAATAAATGTTTGTGTTTAAATCAGCCAAACTGACTTGGTTGTCAGACATGCAGAAAATCGAGGCGTTAGGAGGGGAGCTGTCATTTTTTAACATCTCAGTGAAGACCTAACCAGGCCTTGAATAGCTAATATTAGCTGTGATTTCTTTCAGTGATAAGTCATGCTTTTAGGTTTTTTGCTTTTGTCTGGTTGAATGAGAAAGTCCCTACTTTTACACCCAATTTTTAAGGAAATTAAACTTCTTAAACTATATTTATAGTTTCCACAATAGAGATCAAGTGATTTTTATAGCTCTAACTCCCCAGCCCCCATGGATGGGCACTTTGATAAGCATACTGCTTTACCATTCATACCAGAGCAATTATTGCATCATTTCTAAACTTTTAATTCCAAGAGAGCATTCTATCTTAACACATAACTTTAGGTGAATATTTGTTATGCAAGAAGTACACTAAAATTATCTGCAGTGTAAAATGACAGATAAAAGTTGTGTATGGTACCTAAGCATTTAGATGACGGCATTTTCTCCCTGTTGAGTTTGTTAATGTTCACAAAAGCAAACACTGTGATTAAGGTTAATGTTTTAATTTTTATTAATATTCTCTTTCACCTACTTGTACCCTCCAAAACATATATTTTAAAATAATACAGGAATGGGCATTATGTCCTGTTTTAAATCTATTTCTGTTTATTTCTTTACATTCATTTAATAACTTTTTTTCTAAAAATTTTTTAAGCAATAAGAAACCCAAATTTTGAGCATGTTTTAGCTCTTAATATTTGAAGAAAAACCATCCATCTACCAAAATGGATTCTTTGCCTTTTATAGCTTAAGGCTGTAATGAAGACAATGCATCATTTTTGGAATAATTGCTTGAATTACTACTCTCTGTGAATGGCCCACTTGGGCTGATATCACTGGTAGAAACTGAAGGTTTCTTCCCCAATTCTTAGTTATATTTTGCATATATCAGGAGCTATAGCACTATGATAAAGTTCCTCTAAATGTAAAACCTGCATATTTAATGAAAAGAGAATTGATGATTAAAATCAAACTAGAGTCTATACATGGGAAGTCTGTGTACAATTTGGAAACTCCTGTTTATGTACAGCTTCATGCTCAGCCCTTCCAGCCAAGAGCATCGAACCAGTCTCCTGCTCGTACAGAAAAGCATTTACACACTTAGAGATGATGCTCAGCCAATCCATATGAGGAACCTAGCCAAGGGAGAAGCATTCATCCTGGGTAGGTGGGAATAAATTGCAAAATCATGACAGCATCACCATCGTACCAGAACGATTCCCTGCAAGATTGTCTTTAGCATCTGGTGATGGCCATAGCTTCCTGAAGAAAAACATTTGGATCTTAGCAACACTGGGTATGCTGGCTTGATATACAATAAATCACTTGCTTTATTCTAAAAAGTATTTCCAGATATACCTACTGCCCATGATGGTTAGAATTAAAATGAAACAAGGCATATATGATATTCAGCAAGCATTCAATATGCACTTACTATTATACCCATTTTTGTTTATTACGTTAACTACTTCTATTCACTGCTAGGTAAAAATTGAAAGTAGGTAACATTTTACGTCATATTTTTTCTTCTACACCTTTTTCCTAGAGTACTAAAGTTAATGAATACCATGAGAATATATTTGTAAAATTTTTAGTCGCTTATTATAAGTTTATTTTCTCAGCTAACTGTTTTTAGTTGTCATTAAGCAAATGACATTCTTTTAGAAGCCATTTTTTAAAAAATATTGCTTATAAGCCTTCTTGGGGTAATAAGTGAGAGTGAACAACTAGTCGGAAAGAATTTGGATATAATTGATTTTATGCCTTAAATCTAAACCACTTTTTAAAAATGAGATTAGGAGTGCTGTCCCACTTCCAAAGTTTGTAGAATTGTTCAGAAAAGGAGAGAAAAAACACAGCCTGGTAAGTTGCAACTTGAAATTTTCTTGGTTTTTTTGGATTTGGGGTGTGCCCTGTGCCTACCCTTTTTTAATTTAGGAAGTGATTAGAAATCTTTATCAATGCTAATCATTGCTGGCTAAATGTGATTTTACTTTTTGTCCACTTTAGTTGAAATGGATAGTCTTTCTGAGCTATCCCAGCAAGGCGCCAATCATGTCAATTTTGGACAGCAACCAGTTCCAGGGAACACAGCCGAGCAGCCTCCATCCCCTGCGCAGCTCTCCCATGGCAGCCAGCCCTCTGTCCGGACCCCTCTTCCAAACCTGCACCCTGGGCTCGTATCAACGCCTATCAGTCCTCAGTTGGTCAACCAGCAGCTGGTGATGGCTCAGCTGCTGAACCAGCAGTATGCAGTGAATAGACTTTTAGCCCAGCAGTCCTTAAACCAACAATACTTGAACCACCCTCCCCCTGTCAGTAGATCTATGAATAAGCCTTTGGAGCAACAGGTTTCGACCAACACAGAGGTGTCTTCCGAAATCTACCAGTGGGTACGCGATGAACTGAAACGAGCAGGAATCTCCCAGGCAGTATTTGCACGTGTGGCTTTTAACAGAACTCAGGTCAGTTGTGTTTGGTAAATGGTTCTGTGTTGTCTCCCCTTTTCTCTCTCTTTTGTCCCATCTATAACTGAAGTTTATTATTTTACTTCTGTACTAACATTTTTTCTCTCTCTCCATGTGATCATATTACCTATTCCTAGTGGAGCCTCAATTTTATCACGCCTTTTCCTATGATACACTTCTGAATCAAGGGAAACCTATGTGCAGATTGATCCCAATTCAGGGGCTTTGAAAGACTAATTAAATGTCAAACATGTTTTAAACTGGCATTGCTTGTGCTTTTATATAATGGAATCTTAAACTATAGTAGATAAGAAAAGTTTCATGACTCGGTCAAGGCCATTGGCAGGATTCCAGGCTTCTAGCCTATCGTCTTTCCCATGTATGTTATGTTACTGCCCATATCAAACTTAGGTATATAAATGTTCCCTATTAAAGTTCCACAGCAGTGTTGTCATCATCGTCGTCGTCGTTGTTAACACCTTGGAAGCAATAATCCACTTAATTCTAAGCAATCATTTTGAAAAAATACTATATGATGTATTAACATAATATGTTGGTAAGCTTTGTGCTCTCCCTCATGCTGTTGTCTTCCAAACTTCATTGTCTAGACCAGGCATCAGCAAACTTTATTCTGTTATCGACTAGATAGTAAATATTTTAGGTTTTGAAACACATAAAATCTCAGTTACACTGTAGAGTAATAAAGCAGCCACAGACAATAAATGAATGGCACCGGGTATGGTAGTATCTCGGTAAAACTATTTACAAAACAGGCCATGGAGTAAGTGTGGCTGGCAGGCCTTAGTTTGCAGACCCATTTGTAGAGACCTCACTGCCTGCTTATTGATACCCCTAATGTGCACAACTTTGTCTTCCTGGCCCAATTCCTGTGAAGATACTGTCTATCAGCGTGGAAGATGTTTAAGAGGGTCATGGGAAAAAAGTGATGTATATGAGAGGTGACAAGATAAAGATATTTGAGAAGCCCTAAACGCATTCTATTGAACTGTGAATGAGAATAATTTTTTTCTTTGTTTTGAAACTAGTATGATACATTATATATATGGTGTTTATTTTTGGCCCAGGTATACTAAAACAAAACAAAACAAAAAACCAAACCAAAACAAACAAACAAACAAAAAAAAGAAAAACCGCATAACTTTAATTAGAATGAGGACATTATGCCTTTTCAACTTTTTTGTTTTACCGCTGTTCTTTCTTTTGTCAATTTATCTTATTTTTTGGCCTGACTCCCATTTTCCTTTCATATTTAAGTTACTTTGTTTATTATGTGATTATGATTATAAGAATAAAATTCTGGTACAGAAATAATCTAGTATTAATTCCTAGTTGGCAGAGTTTCCATACCTAGGAGAATCCCAGCTGTGACTTATTTTTGGCTTGCCTTAACTAGATGGGGAGTTAGGAGACCTGACAAAGCCTCTAATTCAGTGTTTGTTTTCAGTTGATTCATCTTTTTTTTTTTTTTTTTTTGTACGTTTGTCTATTTTTAAAAGGGCAGTTGCACAAGGCTATGTCTCAGGTTAAAGTTGTGTGGTTTTACCTAATTCCATATCTTTATAGCTTAAGAAACTGTGTTCATTATTAGCTGGTAAAATTAGTATGACACCTATATTCAGTTGGGGGATAATTATTGAAAATGAATGAAAAGTCAGCCCTCTAAGTATTCCTGTTTCTGGTAGCATTCTTTATTTTAGTAAATATTGTAAGTACTAATAATTCTCCATACTAGGCCAAAAAAAGTAGGTCTCTACATAACAGTTCAATAATGCTTTTTTGAATTGAGTTAAAAACCCACAAAGACATCGTGACATACACACAAATTATATATGTGTGTGTGTGTATATGTATGTGTGTGTGTATATGTGTGTGTATATATATGGATATATGTTTATATATATAGTTACTGGTGTCTTAAAAATTGAGCAAATAGTTATTTCTTAAAGCACTAAGTGTCCTTTATATAGTGAAGAATGCTAAGATAGTAGAACTCAGAGAAGTGAGGATAAAGTTGCCACCCATCATTACAGCTTTTCTTTTCTTGGGTTTATGATGTTATAGCCATTACTATGAGGAGTTGGCCATTTCTTCTGCCTTTGGTCCTTAAAAGGACAAATTCTACAATATCTACAGGATTTGTTACTGGAAGAAAGACAAAATTTTCTCTTTTATACCATGTTAATCTCTTTGAAAAGGTAATCATCTCTGTGGTTAATAAAAACAGTGACTTTATTTTTCTGAGAGTGAGAGGAGAATGAAAACCTTGTATAGCTTGATTACAGATACCTCCTTATTAATAATAGCCAATTTAGAAAAAGAAGTCATTACCAAAAAAATATTTAGTGCCCTGGATTATGAAGGAGGTTTTAAAGCTTTATATTGATAATTGATACCCTTCAGTCAAAGTAGATATAGGGCCATATTGAAGATGTTTGACTTAAGAGGAAATTTTTATATATATTTCAATATTAATTCCTTGAGAACTAGCTTTTGCACATGCAGGCATGAATGTATTTTCATTGGTCATTCTTAAAAACCACACATACATACACAGCTGCATTTATTTTTTAATGATTATGCATTCGTACGACTGGATGTAGTGTGTTTATTTCAAAGTGTATGCATTTCAATAAAAGCAGGTGCAGAGTGAGGGTATGGTGTGAGTGTGGAGTACGAAAATACACACGCTAATGCATATGTATAGACAAGGAGCTCTGCAGAGTTAAATCGCACGCACATCACACATTTGTGTGCACCTAGTACAATGTGCAATTCCAACTCTGACTTTTAAAAAATTAATGTAAAATATGTACATACAAATACAAAGTTATATGATAGGGTCAGATAAAAACACTGTCCCTTAAAAACAACATTAAGACCTTAATATGATAGATAACACTTTTATGAATTGAGGATTATTTTAGTCATTGACAGCTCTGTATAACTTTAAAATCCTGGGTCTTATGTTTTAACTCTTGAGAATTTTCCCATCATCTTAATAGGGTTCCCTATATTAACACATTACCCTCTCAAGACTTTCACACATGGCTATTTTTTTAAGCCTACCTTTTCTGAAAATTTATGGTAAACTTATATAACTACTTGTTTTAAGGAATTTTTCCCCTTCTGAATTGATGGGCATATGTTCTTTAATTGCTGTTGAAGATACCAGCTTTTCGCATATGTCATTCATTCAGTTATGTCTATTTTGATGTCTTTTTAATGGAAACCTATGGCTAAAAGTAATTGCCAAAGCATCTAGATTTATACTTTTCAATTCACTTCTCTATCTTATTGCTATTTAATGGTTCTGACACATGCGAATACCTTCTTTAATATCCTTTGATTTTTTAAAAGAATAAAATCCAGAGTTTAACTCTGATCCCACTCTGTGGCTTTTTTCCCCTTTTTCTTCCCCCTCCTCTTGTCTTTGGCACACTTTATTTTCCAGTAAAATAAAGAATGAAGATGGATTATTCAAAACTGATAACAGTAATGGACCATCATGTAATGTTTTATTAAATTTGAGTTCTGTAAATTATGTGGTGGAGAGAAATTTGCCTGCTTTAGTATAACAGAAATTGCTACTGTTTCTATAATTCTTCACAGTGTAATTTAAGAAAAGTCCACTATCCATATCACTATTGAATAAAAGGTAAAAAGGTGCTATTACCCAAATATGACAGTTCTCTGGTTTGCCAAACGACAGAGATAAATGTATCTACTAAAACTTACTTGGCATGAGTCCATGGTAGTAGGTGGAGTTTGAAAATAGTCTTTTACCTGTACATGTGATTAAAAATTCACCAAACAATAGAGGCAGGTAGCCTTGAAGAATATTCTATGTATTTTCTTTTTAGGAGGGAGGTTTCATCAAATCATATTTTCTTTCTGAGGGCTTTGAAGTTCCATGAAGCTGATAAAATCTATTTGAATCAGTGATTATGTTCAAAGAGGAGACAAACGGGAGGCCAGACAGGCCTTTTGTTCAGATTGGCAGTCTCTTTCGCTTATCTGCTGTTTTAAAGAATTCATAATTAGCTTTTGGAAATACTGATAATATTTATTGGAGGTTTTTTCTTTATTTTACAACTACTAATGAATTTTACTTGTAATAACTTGTAAACTGTTTTTGGAATGTAAAAACAGGTTTAGGAATTCAGCAGTAAATTCATTCTTTAGTTGAAAAAATTAGAACTCTGACTTAACCACTATGTAATGACAATGCAAAATAATTTTATGTTTTCATAGATACAGCTCACATCTAATTATTGGTAAGATGTGAAGTCCCAATGAAAGGCAGCTTCTGATTTTCAATAAAATTAATATTTATGAGGTACTGGTAACGTCCTACATAACATACAAGTTCTCAGGTTCTTTTCAGACATAAGAATGACTAATGATTTTGTTTAATTTACTTCAACAAATTTATTGAGCACCAATGATTCTTGATACTGATGACATATTTTAGTTCTGATGTTTCAGCATATTCTGTGACATAATAAGTAAGGTACATGATGGCCTTGGCATACTATTTTTTAGCATGAAAAATTTTTGGTAAAAGGTTGCTCTTACCGTCCACTATGTGGGGCATTAATACAAATGACCTTGGCAAGTCTATACTATATCTTCAATTATAGGAAGTGGGAACTGGTTCAGCATATAAATATGAATGCAGCTATTCAAGTAACAACAACCAGAACAGGACCAAAGCATGCATTCCCATATCTGGGATCTGATAACAGTCATTTTGCATCCAAAATTATTCTAAAGTGACTTTTTTTTTTTAAGTAATTATCACTAATCAAAATGTTTTCTGACAATATTTTCAAGCATTTCCACCAGGGGGCACTCCCCTCATTGAAAGCTCTGGGCCAAAAAAAAAAAAAAAAAAAACCAAAAAAACCCCGAAGGTTTCTGAAACACCTGAGACTGTCTACACTGGCTGCTTTAAAGCTCCTTGAGTGTTTCAGGGCTTGAAACATCACTTTACACCATCATCATATTTCAGACAAACAAAAAACTTTGTTCCAGTAGAATAATTAAGTGGAAGTAAAATGTTTTGCCCCTAAAAACATGTGTATGCTCAAATAGGAAGTCACACCAACATCAAAATATAGGTAGAGATCTTTTAAAATTTTCTCCCAGGTGACATACCATCTTCCAGTCTCAACCATGTGGAAATGACTTAGCCTTACATTAGCAAGACTTGAGAAAGAATATTATTTTATATGTTTTCCTGTATTTGACTTTCTCACTATAGATTTCTGCTGCCTCAGGAAATATTTTTGATAGAAATACGTGATATAGTACTTGTTTTTTGGGATATTTATGTATCTAATTTCAAGCTTCCCAAATAACATCCTAAATATTTATAACTATCTTTTTGCCCTAATTTTTAAAATTATTACACAATTTTATGTTTGTGGGAAAAACATCCCACAAAATGCCACAGAACTTTTCACTGTAGGCCCAACATGAGTGCCAATAACTACCACTAGAATTTACTTATAGGTAACACATCTTATTCTTAAGTTTCTATCACCTATTTGTGATTGTTTTCTCCATTGTGGTCTTTATACACATGATCAGTCCAGTTAGTAGATATTTATCAAACGTTTACATGAGAGGCATTGTGCTGGGATGATGAAAGTGAATATTAGATTATTATGCTCAAGGAATTTGTAGCATATTGTGTTTATACTGATGTTTGCATGTATCCATATCTGTGTAGTTGAGAATATATTGCTTTGTCAAGTACATTTGTTAAGACATAACATTTGGTGGAGAGGAGTAAAGAGCAAGGGTTATTTCATTACACCTATTTTCAAACTTTTTTTTTTTTGAGACCTGAATGTTTTACTTTCAATAAGAGACAACAGAAATATAGTCAAACTAATTAGTTGGCCTTATGCAAATTAAATAGCTGGATGATTGACTGCCTATTTGACTGAATTTTAGTTAAATTGACTAGATGTTTTGCTCTTGTGTAGACACAGTTACAGCATTACTCATTAGTATCCTAAGTAAAAGGACATGTGCCCTTCATTCTTCAGTCACATTTCTTAGGGTAAAACCGAAAGTTCAGGTCCAATTTCCAGGCTTTAGCTGTAAGAGACTAAGTGAGAGACAACTTTAAAGTGGACTCTGAAGCACTCTGCACCTATTTAAAGTTCTTCTTAAATACCAGCTTATAAATCATTTTAAGAAGTATCAGTACTTTTGTATTGTCTGCACCCAACTGTTACATTTAGGCAGTATGGTACATTATCTCTAAATCTGGGAACAAAACCAGGTTTGTACTTCTAATAAACCATGAAAAAAACAAATGTTTTAACCTTGGGGTTTCATTGTTTTGACATGACACGTTACCTTCTTTCCCCAATATACCTTTAACCATTTCTGCATAATCTTGGAAAGCAGATTTGCAACTTCTATAGAAATCTTGACAAAATTTTATTCTGAAGCTGATATTCTGCTAAGTGAAGAAACCAAATATGTCTTACTATTCCAAGCATTATTTCATGTACAAGTTAAAGAAAGAAGGGCTGCTTAGCCCTTATGAAATGAACAAAAAATTTTTCCAATACTTTTGTTTCATATTGTCCCATAAACGCAATGGGGAGAACCACCCATTTTTGGAAGAGTTCTTCCAAAAGTTAAAAAAATTAGTTGAAAATTGATGTTCTGTTATTTAGGGCGTAAAGACACCTTAAGAGTTTTCTAATGGTTTATAAATTTCTTCTATCACTAATAACAATTTTTATTCCCCAAGAAATTTGATAATTACAGAATTTGATACTCTCTTCCTTGGCATGCTATGATGGATTTTCACAATGTTGAAAAGTGGTTAATATATTTCAATTCTTATCTCTGGTTTTTAAAGTTCAAAATATAAACCTGTTACCCAGTGGTATAATACAGCAGGATAGTATTTAGAATCATTTGTGATAGTCAGTGAGGTTCTCTGTAAATGGTAAATTGAAAGGGTCATCTAGTGTCATGTACTTTGATAAGTTGGAGTTTAAGGAATAATTTTAAACATTGCCTGTGAAAATACAGTATAAACCTTAGGTGATGCTTTAGTAATAACCTTTGTTCTAATATGTTAAAATTCATTTTCTGGTATTTTCTTTGAAAGATCTACTTCTCTAGGAATGGCTTTGTATCTTTACATATTGGGCTGTGGGCATTACACTGCCTTTGTCTAGGCAGCTTGAGAACTATACAGTTCAATGCTGTTGCATTATGAGGATTTCATTTATTCTTAACTTCCCTGGATCGTCTCTCTGTGAAAGATTTCATGGCAAGTTAAGCTACTCAAAGGCAGGAGACCAATTAGGCAGTTTCAGTTTATGTTATATGTAAAGCAGATGCTTAATAAAATTAAGAGTACAATTGAGGCTCTCTTCTCTACCACTTCAATTGTAACTAATATATTCCTATGCAGAATTAATGCCTCTGACTGTTCATTTTCTAAACAGAGTGGAGAAGAAAAGGGAAGGATCACTGCTGGCTAAGCAGAGCACGGGAGCAGGCTCACCCTGTGCCTTTCATTTCTTGCAGGGCTTGCTTTCAGAAATCCTCCGAAAGGAAGAGGACCCCAAGACTGCATCCCAGTCTTTGCTGGTAAACCTTCGGGCTATGCAGAATTTCTTGCAGTTACCGGAAGCTGAAAGAGACCGAATATACCAGGACGAAAGGGAAAGGAGCTTGAATGCTGCCTCAGCCATGGGTCCCGCCCCCCTGATAAGCACACCACCCAGCCGCCCTCCCCAGGTGCAGTCTCCTTTGCCTCCTTGCCCTTCTTTGTTTAGCACTTTTTTTTAATGCTTGAGGAAGAATCTCAATAAGAAATTCGATAGATAGATGATAGATAGATAGATAGATAGATAGATAGATAGATAGATAGATAGATAGATATAGATGTTTTTAAATTCCTATAGTTGCTTGAGGAGAATTTGGTCCCAAATCATTAATTCTCATATAAAAACAATAAGCTGCTAATTAGATAGAAGGAAGAAAATTGCTTTGTGTTCCTTCATTCTTGGGGTTATTTGGGGGTGAAAGTAGTCTTTAAATGGGATATTTGTCTCTACTGTTGTTATTAAGTAAAGAAGTATTTTAAACTCAATAGAAAAAGAATAAAGTCAGTTTTTTCCCAACTAGTTTTAGAATCGCCATTTGAATAGTAAATAAAAATAAATAATTTCATTTGTATTTATACTTTCCAATACGAACTGCAGCTGGTACCAATTACACACCATCTCATTTGTAATCTTTCATAATTAAGTTTAATAAAATCCTTGAAGGCAGCTTTAAATGGGGCTGATAAGGAATTCTATCCATATTCTAAAATATGGGCAAGTTTTCTCTTTCTTTAAATTTTTGGAGTTTTAGGAAAGAAAGTTGCCTTCCAGGTAACTTTGGGTATGTGAATCTGTATTTTTTAAACTAAGTTTAAAAAGTAACCTCATAACTGTTATAATTCAGTAAATCAATTTGCATTACAAATCCTTAGATAAAAATTTGCTAGTTAGTGTATTAGACTCAAAAATCACAAGCAATTTTTTTTTCTTTTCTTTTTTTTTTTTTTTGAGACGGGGTCTCACTCTGTTATCCAGGCTGGAGTGCAGTGGCGTGATCTTCACTCACTGCAAGCTCTGCCTCCCGGGTTCACGCCATTCTCCTGCCTCAGCCTCCCAAGTAGCTGAGACCGCAGGCACCTACCACCACACCCAGCTAATTTTTTTGTATTTTTAGTAGAGACAGGGTTTCACTATGTTAGCCAGGATGGTCTCAATCTCCTGACCTCATGATCCACCTGCCTTGGCCTCCCAAAGTGCTGGGATTACAGGCGTGAGCCACCATGCCTGGCTGCAAATGTATTTTCTTACATGTTTAACTTGTGACATTTACAGCTCTTAAAAATAAGGTCAGCTAAAATTGGATAAAAATTGAACATGGAAGAATAAGTCAAAATATTCGTATGACAATGTCATAGTGAAATTGTATCTTGATGTTACTTTATTCTCATCAATAGTAGAAAGTAGTCATACATTTTCATGTATAGAAATCTAGAAAAAGCTCATTCAGCACTAAAGACTGAAAGTACTACAGATACTCCATAAGTAAGAAATAAATATTTAGCCACTTGTTGAGTGGCTAAATAATAAACTGCTTATCATAAGGTTCTGAAACAATTTTTTTTAGAAATGTCACAAAATCCATTTTCGCTATTTTATTTAATGAAAATCAATCTGGTCTTGATGTCTATAGGAACAGACTATAAGGAAATCATTGCTATAATTGTGAATAAAAAAGCCATGCTTCTTTAGGAGAAAAGCATGGCATCTATATACATATGTACATACCCACCTGCCCATGCACACAAAGTTACTGAATTTGATCTCTAAATGCTTCTATAAAATATTTCCTAAGATAAAGAATGAGGAACTCGTTACATATAAAAAGTATGACTTCTAAGAATGGTTAAAGAGAAAAGATAAACTGTGACTTCTAGGAATGACTAAAGAGAAAAAATGTACGAAATGAAATAATTTGGTTTGGTACTTTTTCTGTAGTGTTTAGTGTTAATACACACACTTCTATTAGTTAACTTTGCTCCTAAAGTCATCACTGGCAGGACTCTGAGCAGAGAATTACTTTACTTGTTACTTAATCTGCAATACTAATAAAAGAATGGCTTACTTAAGACCAATATGAACTTCAATATTGAACTGCTTTAAAAAAAAAAATCTAGCCAGATACTTGATTTTGTGGTTCCTTAATACAGCTTTTGTTTCCTCATTTTTCTAGGACTCTATGATTTTACTTACTTTCTAAATGTGATTTTGGTATCCTTACTCAAGTTTTTTCTTGAGCTAAAGTTATACCAATTTCTTATTAAGTGATATTTCTTTTCATATGCTGTTAAATTACTATGGGATAACTTTCCCATATGTATGCTTGAAGGCTTTATCTGCTGATAAGTTGGGATAGAATATATGTTTAATTTATTTTTGCCTGAATTATTGGTTAACTGGTTGAGCCACCCTTAGCTGTATTTGTTTGTTCTAAAGAGGAGTTGAGACCAAGCCCATAGTTAGGGTATTCAGCCAGTGATGAAAATATACAGTATATACATACTGTAGATGCTTAGTGAAACTCTTTAAAATAAAACATTTCTATTAATGCAGTATTACTATCTATAACCAAACTCCAAAATGATTAACTGACATGTGTATGGGTGTGTGTAATTTTATTTTGTTGCTACAATATAAATCTTTAAATTATTAATATTATTATAATGGAGATCACTACCAGTTTGTTCACATTCTTCTGTTTAACCATGATTCAGGGAATTAAATTTTAAGAAATTCTTAAGGTATTAAAGGTATTATCAATGCAAAATTAGTACTTTAGATTTGGAAAAACACGTTATAGAGCACTTGAATTAGTACTGTCTTGTAGCAGCAGTCGACATAATGAAATAATGCCTAAACTGGAACCAGTATGCATATTTAAAATGATTTAAAATAAAGGATAAAATGGAGAAAACCACAGATAAACAGACAGCAAAATTTTGTCTTTTTAAATTTTACATTTTGCCAAAGAGGAGTCCATATGAAATCAGTATACATTCCATTTCCCCCAAAATGAAGAGATTTGAAACATATTTTGAGACAAATCTTGGGTTTGGGCTGCACCTGAAACCTGATTTCTTTCTAAAGAGCCACATGTTAAAAGCAGAGGCCCTCAGTGGTTCACAGAAGACCCAGCCCCCATTAAGGCCTGGGAAACTGGATTCTCTTCCAGCTCCTTACAGAGTGTAAAACATACAGAAGATGATTTTGGAGTGCCCTTGGGGCATACCATAAGAAGGACCTAAACTATTGAGGGACTTGAATTCTAAGTCATCTTCAAGAAAGGACTTCCCTGGCTAGTCAGGCCCCACCTGGGGACATCTAGCCTCAGGAAACACCAAGCTCCTTGGTGGCCTGGTCCAGGTGAGATGCCTCCCTGCAGAGGTATCCCTTGTGCTCCAGGAGGGGCAGTTATGCCCTGTGCTTCATCCTCTGCCTGGGCTATAGGCTCTGGGCCAGACCTGGTTTCTGCAAGCATATTTTTGCAACTTACATGCTCTAATTCAACAAATAAGAATATCTTGCACCTGATAATGATTCACACCCTAACTTGATAAAAGCCATTCTGAAAGCAACTGTGAATACATCAGTTCATTGAATCTTCATACCAACCTTTTGCTAGAAGAAAAATGAGAAAACCAAGTTTAAGGTTTAGTCAGTTTTCAAATCCTCTGCTAAGTCTCTTGCTCCTTCCTCTACTTCAAGCCACGTCCTCAGAATACAAGCAAACTTATTTTAGAAAGGGAAAAGTGAAACTTGGAGATCTTTTTGTTTGTCATAGAGGATGGGAGGTTTTATTGTTAGAATAGGAAGAGGAGCATGTGCGAAAGCATTGTCCTAATAAAATAACTTGTTTCACAAATTATCTACTTGGGAAAACGAGGCAATGGCATTTCTGGGATTGTGGGGAAAACGGCCTGTTTTAAATTTTGGTCTTATGAAAATATCTGGGAGAACCCAGTCCTCCCATGTTCCTTGGTCTTAAGGTTTCTTTTCACTATAAGCTTTGCAAATTTTCCTGAGTTTATTATAGGAATTTTATCAACAATGATAATTCATCATTATTATCTGAGAATTATATATTTTACAGAATTTTAAGTGATGATTTCTACCGTAGGAGTATTTTTTTTTTATTTTGTTTGTACATTTTACTATGTGTGACTTTTGGAGTTAAATTAATTTAGCAGTTTGTTTCCATGAAGGCTGTTTGAAAGCATATAATTATCGAGTTACAGCTTTTACATGAATTACACGTCTTCTTTTCTTCATTTTTTACATCTCTTTATGTAATTCTTTAGTTTCTACTAAAGGTGTGCTATTTTATAACAATGCTTTAGACAATTTATGAAGTTAATATGAAGAGTATATAATTAATCTGGTAGTTGCACTGTTCTCTTTACAAGAAATCCCTCTATGATATAATGAAACATAGGTTCATCTTGATCTCAGGTTCAGTTACAGGCAGGAACTTAACACTTGGTAAAAGTTTTATTTCTTATGAATCCCTTGAAGATCATTTTAAGATATTGCTTATGTAGTTAGAAAATGCATTCCATTAATTGTCATCTTTTAAAAGCTAGGAGACTTTTAAAGTCTCGATTTGGAAAATAATACTGTTCCTGGAAAGAAACAAATATCTACAAGTGTTAAATCATGGTGCTAAAGACAGTGTTAATAAAGTTCGAGAGTGGGAAATATTTTCCATCACTAATAAGCATCCATAAAATAGGATATTTCTTATTTTCATTAATAAGAAAACATAATTTTTATACCCTGAAAGTAAATTCAGATTGGATTTTAATATTAAAATCAATAGCTATTAAAAAATTAGACATTAATGAGCTAGATTTATCAAAGGACCACCAAAAAGCAAGTCCAGCCTGCTCTAAAAATTAAGAATTTTTTCAAGTAAAGAAGGTGCATGTAATGTCATGAACTCTAAATAACTTTGTGGTTTCTAGTTAAGTTTAGATCTCAGCATCGCCCTACCAACAAATTGTTTAACATGTTTGATTTAACGGAGTTTTCTCAATTTTAAGATGGGACAATCATAATACCTCCTCCAGGCTGCTAGGCAAGTTAAGAAGTTAACATACATTAATACAACGTCCAGCACATAATAAACAACTAGTAAATGTCAGTGTTTATTATCACCATTATTAAAACTACATATAGGCCAGGCGCAGTGGCTCAAGCCTGTAATCCCAGCACTTTGGGAGGCTGAGACGGGCGGATCACGAGGTCAGGAGATCAAGACCATCCTAGCTAACACGGAGAAACCCCGTCTCTACTAAAAAATACAAAAAACTAGCCGGGCGAGGTGGCGGGCGCCTGTAGTCCCAGCTACACGGGAGGCTGAGGCAGGAGAATGGCGTGAACCCGGGAGGCGGAGCTTGCAGTGAGCCGAGATCCGGCCACTGCACTCCTGCCTGGGCGACAGAGCGAGACTCCGTCTCAAAAACAAAAAAACAAAAAACAAAACAAAAACTACATATAACTTTAATTTTGTTTGTGTAAAAGCAGTGTGCTTGCAGGCAATTCCTCATCTATCAAAGTAGGATGTTCATCAATCGAGGCCAAAGTAGAGTTCATTTTCTGTAATCTAAAAGTATGATTTGATGCATTTAGCAATCCATGAAGAAGCAAAATAGAGTTTTCATGGAAAATTTGTGTCCTGCCACACAATTTTAGTGAAATAAAAAGCAGACCCTAGTGCTGCACCCTATCCCCACATGGGAGGGTAAATAGTAGAAGCTCCAATTCTTAACTACTTCCCCGGCGCCGCCTTAATAATGGAGTAGTACACCCTACCTTGATAAAAGCTATTCTGAAAGCAACTGCATTTATTTTACCTCCTGTGCTATTTGCGGAGAAGAGCTGAACAGTAGTTTGTTTTGCCTGGAATGAACTACTTTATGAATTTTAATGTGTGATATAATATTAAAAGCTAAACCAGGATTAAAGAAGATTTTTTTTGTACTGAGCTAAAATAGTACTTAGTAGAGTGAGGTATAAAAGATTTTTGTTTCCATTTTTACCTGGGGAAAAATTCAGCTTTCATATTTCTGAAAAGCTGTCCAAGTCAGTTTCCCTTAAGCAATAGCTTGTGTTTAGAAAAAAAATGTGATTCTAGAATTCTAATAGCTTATCTATTATAAGATGCCTATCTGGGCCAACTAGATGGTAAAGAAGAGCTTTCCTAAATATTTTAAAGTGAGTAATACAGAGATACTTTCTAATTTTGTAATCATTAAAGTTTTACCCTCACATTCATTTAAAAAAAAAAAACATTTCTTATATACTTCTTTTTCACTTTTGATTGTGTTGGCTACTAGGAAATGATTTTTTAAAATAATTTAGAATTGGTGCTTGATTGTAATTGCTTTATAGTAAAAAAAAAAATTAACCAAAGAAGTTTTTAGAAACAAAGTCACAGGGTTGAAACAAATGATTATAACACACCTCAAAGATAAATTCTTAAACATCCTTTTTACAAAATAATGAAAATTATTGTAAAAACAGATCGAAAGACCAACTTTCCAAAGTCTGTTCTTTTAACTATTGCTTAGCAGATTGCTACCAAGGATATGTTTCTTCAGGGTACTGGACTTGGTGCCCCCATTTCCATAACATTCAATTTTCAAAATGATTGAAATGGCTTTTCTTTTCCCTTTCATTTAAGCAGTGAGAAAAATAGGTATTAAAAGGGACCCCATGGGGTGATCAAATCTATCCCTCTGCCTCAAAGCAAGACCACCCCAGAGCAAAGTTTCCAATCTCACCAAAGCAACTTTGTAGGCAATTTATGATAATGCGTTAACTCTTCTGGCTCTTAAAGTGGTGTTTAGGAGATTATTGCTTCAAAGCCCTGTATGTGTTGTAGTGGCCTCCAGTCATTAATATATCTCTATGAGTGCCCTTGCTTACTAGAGTGGCAAAGCTAGAAGGGGAACTCTAGAGAGGAAGCGGATGAGGCCCCACCTTTGGTCACCTGTCCTGCCTTACCTGCTGTGTCCTCTTCAGGCCTGCGGGCCAACTATTTCCCAGCATTATCTTTTCCATGCTTGGAAAGGTGGTATCGTGGTGGAAGCATCTACCAACTTTCTCAAGATAAGCAAGAGGTGAATTATTTTGCTAATTGGCCAGAACTTAGGATTCAGCAGGCACATTTTAAAGAGGTCTCCTATTTATGCTTTAAGTACGGAGAATTGAATCACCGAATATTTTAGGAACAGAGTAAAATAAATCTCAAAGTCCTGCAGCTTGACTCAAAGGGTATATCATTTAATGCCAAAAAAAAAAAAAAATCGTTTGTTTATTCTACAGGGTACTTCATTTTCTATTTTCATGGTTTATGTGAGAAATTGTCCAGAATGATAAGTTTCTAGAGGATAGAAACCTGGGTTCTGTTAGGTAACCAAAGAGATGAGGTCCTTAAGGGATTAGTTTGCTGGAAGAACCATGGTTTTGTATCTGTAGTAATTTTTCATTTATATTTTCATCAGTTTCCCAGTAAAAAATCAGCTACATGGTTTTTATGTAAATTTTCCAGGCTAGTTCATACTACTGTGTAATAAAAAATAAATTTGGAGTTTTAAAAATGAGTAATAGTGTCAGTACATTTTGAAGTTGAGATTTGATTTCACCTTCTAAAATTTTGTGGCATTTTACTGCAGATACCTGCTTATCACTATTACTAAAGGCATTGATAGTGATTTTTCACTCAAGATTGTACTTTTTGAATATATTAGTAAAGTCACTGATTATATATTTTGTGATGCTTACAGTAATATTTTATTAAATATTGTGAAGCATTATCTTATTGTGTGGTTTCACAAGTCAAAAGGAAATAGTTATATACAGGGGTGCCGGAAAAGATGAAATAATTACACAGAACAGCTTGGACATGCACGTGTAAAATGCAACCAGCCTTTATGATAATTAAGCAAGGCACTCTACCTGCTTCATGGATGGATAGAAGATTTAAATATGCAGTTCTGCAAATGGCTTTGTTATGGAAGATTTTTAAAATGAAACATAAGAGGAAAATGCATAAAAATAGTCTAAAATTAAAAAGGCCATAGTATGTAATAGCTATTAGTGATGCAATTGTCTATTAGGCACCGGGCACCCAGTGAAGATACAGCACTGTGCATTATGATTTTAATTGTGAATTTCCTTTGTTAGGATTGCAATGGAAGGTAATTGGGAGACAATTAGTTTAGGGTTTTCAAGTCTTTGAAACTATTTCGTTTTCCAGAAAACTTACTTTATGGCATTATAATTCCTGGTTGTCAGCTGGCAGTTGCTGTCATATTACAGATGCAATCACCTGTGACAGTGTGACTTCCTTAACTTAAGCAATCTGATCTCAGGGCAATAACTAATGTTGAATGACTGCACTGTTGATCACCTTGATCATAAAAGGAGCAACAGTGTCCAGTTTGGATGCTGAGCCTGAGAAGCTTCAAAACAATTTAGCCAATGAAAAATGACAGCCATGTTCAAAATGTTTTGTAGGTGAAAACAGCTACTATTGCCACTGAGAGGAATGGGAAACCAGAGAACAATACCATGAACATTAATGCTTCCATTTATGATGAGATTCAGCAGGAAATGAAGCGCGCTAAAGTGTCTCAAGCACTGTTTGCAAAGGTTGCAGCAACCAAAAGCCAGGTAAGAGCCTCTGTTAGGCATTGAGAACGTTTATCTGTGTTGCCTGTGGAATTTTCATTAAAAGGAGTGTCTATTTTCAATATGAACTTGCATCACGGAGAGGCCTTTATGTCTAGGATTATTTCCAGAGCTCTAAAATGAAACAATATTCAAATTCAGGTTATAGGCACTTGGTATTTTTTTTTTCCAGTAGCCACTCCCCAGACCAAGGATTTTACGGTAAATCCCCAAGTCAGTTAATAGGTATTTTCAGAAGGATATCATAATGGATAGTCAGTTTCTCAGTCTGGTCTATTGTATAGAATAAATAACCTGAATTACTATTATTTCATTATTGCTTAGATGATCTTGATGTTTTTTCCTACTAAAATGCTACAAAACTTTATACAGTTTGCTCTGTTCCAATTCAGCCATCTAATGTGACATTGGTGGACTAGTGGTGAGAATAGTTGCCTCTCAACTCAGCTGTCTGCAACTATTAAATACACTTATTAAGACAAACTGACACACACAAACATACCTCTTTGCATATTAATGATTTTAATTTTTCTGTGGAATATACAAGACGCACAGATTGATTACAAGTTCTCCAACTCTGAATTACAGCTGAATAGACTTGAATTGGAAAAGTTGTAAATTTCTACCAAACTAAATAAAAAAGGATAGATTGTATAGTCTTTTATCAGGATAATTGTCATATATTAATAATTCATATTCATCAAAAGTGGAATCATCTACATGAACAAATTTAGTTATCTATAAACCCTTCTCCAAAGCCAAGAATACTTTTTAAAGGACCAGAAGAACACTAAACTCTTTTCCCCTTTGAAAAAGGATTTGATAACACTGTCAAGGTGAGATTTAGAGGCAAATAGGGACTCCAGGTAAGATTTTAACAACTTGAAATTTTACACAAGTGTATTTTCATTATCATTAATGAATCCTAAAAAAGCCTGGCTGTTGTTAACTTCTGATAAAATACACGATTGTGGGAGTATTTATAATACGATATATTTGTAACATAATAATCTTTTCAGATTTTCCTAAAGTTTTACCCTATTGACATTTATAGTGTTACTTGACAGGAGTTTTGCTTTAGAAGAATGTTGTTCTTGTTTAAGTTATAGGCTTGATGAAATACTTAAGGGATATCTTGGAAATGTTATATAAAAATGATTAAACTCAGGCTGTGGACTGTAAAAATTATAGCTTTATAGGCCACATGCCTGCCTACCCTTCAATCACTGTCAAAGTGATAATTTCTACAATAATATGTTTCTTTTATTGTGAGATTCTAAACATCAAGTGCTGTTTAAACATTAAACTGAATTGTTTATGTTAGTGCTGTACTCAGCGTGTCATACATCAGGCCACCGTAATCTCTCATGGAATGTAAAATTCTGTCATGAATCATGGCTTGTATATCGGAAATTACTGTAATTTTGATTGGAAATTACAGGGCTCTTGAAATGTTTCTAATTATGATAGAATGTTAGAGCCGCTTTAAACCTGTGTGCTTCTTCCGATGTCTTCATTTACATGCCAAGACTATGCGTTAAAGAGAAATGTCCTGGTCTCACTTTACCCCCCCACCTACTTGCTCACCCCACACATTCTTGTTTTGGCTCTTTAGCCTAATTATGATGAGGATCTCATATTTAAATATATATTATCTTGCCTTTCTTTCTGATTCTACATTTTTTTTTCTGACCTGTCCAATCATCAGTAATAATCAGACTGCATTTCTACAAAAGCCACTTTCCCTAAATCTCCAAAATGGAGAAACTGGACATGTATCATTATAGTAAAGGTTAGCTTTAAAACAAAAATTAATATTATAACTTCTTAATAACCATATTTAGTTGTCTGTCACCTGTCATTTAATTCAGTCTACCCCCACCCCCTGCCATCATTTTCCTTTCTGATTCCTTTTGATTCATAGTTCCTTTGCTATCTTTGACTTCATCCTTTTAAATGATACCCCAGGTTCTCCCCAACCTGGGCTGGGTACTGATTTTGGAGCTATTTGGACAGTAGCAGCAATTGGCTAATAATGTCATGCAGGTGATGTTCTAAGCCGTTTTAAACAACCCTGCTCTTTGTACCCGGTCCTACACAACTCCTTATGGGTCTCTGTGTCAGCACTGTAAATAAGCAGATTCCAAGCATCTTCTGTGATGGTGTGTTTCCCAAAACCCCCAAAGCTTTTAGCTGATGACTCATTACTGTTTGAGAGAAAATCAAAGGGGCCAATTGTGGGCTATGGGAATCAAGCAAACTATTAACTTTATTCCCTTGGATAGTTATTCTCAACTTCTGATTTACTCTAACGTCCTAGTACAGCATTTTTGTAGTCTTGTCTTAGTTGTTCAGTTTAATGTTAGCACTACCCTGTTTATGAAAATATGTTGAAAGATTGATGATTGCTTAAAAAATTAGTCCTAAACCTGTGTATATCACTAACAAACCTGATTTAATAAGGAAAAGTGGCCGTTTGCTTAGGTTCTGTTCTCATGCTATGATGTTTTGTGAAGGAAACAGAAAAACTAACAACAACAACAACAAAAACTTCAAATCAGACTGACATTTTTAATGGTCAAAATGTTGCACTTCTAAAATAGATATTTAGACCTCAGATGTGTGCTAGGGCTTGCCAAAATGAGGCAGCAGTTCCCCAAGACAAAATGTGTGTGAAGCCGGAAGAACCAGAGTCTCTTCTGTCTCAGCCCATCTACCTCTGCTTCTGTGTCTTGCCCTGGTTGTCTGGGTTGACTTAATCATCATGTTCTTTGTGCTAGACCCTATCATACATTATAGATTATCTGCATTAATTTAGTAACCCTGTGAGCTATTATTTTCTTAATTTCACACGAGAGTTTCTTAACTAATAAATGTACAGCCAACTCCAAATTCTCTTCATTTCTCCTATTTTAGACTGTCTTTAGGGTTCAAGGCAGCATCATCATCACTGAAGTACTACCCTGATCTGGGGAAGAGGGATTAGGGACAGTGGTCTTATTGATAGTGCAGACAGTGAGGGCTTTCCTTTCTTCATTGACATGTTCGTGGAACACAAGGTTCTTACCACACAAGGTTCTTACACAGAGCCTTCAGAATCCAGGCTCTATCATACTTTATGGAGGTGGGTGTACAGGGTGGAGGAGTCAAAGGAGGCCAGCTCTGATCCAGATTGTGTCATAGGTGCTATAATATTGGGAAATTTTAACTTTTTAGCCCAGGATTATTTTAACATAGAAGGCACATGCTAGAGCTTTTAAATTATATAGCACTGTACCCAAATGGTAATGTTTCATAATGTGCTAAGCAAGAGGTTCAGTCCTCCACATGGATAAGAGATTTATTTATCATGTATTTGTGTATCATAAATACCTTCAATTTTAAAAGGTAAAGCGTGCTCTGTAGTGACTAATGCACAGAGTATTTTCTGTAAAAGAAACCAACTCATGTGGATTCCGCCATTTCACATGTATTGTCTCTTCTCTTCAATGAATAATAGATATGGAATTGTTTTTAACTCTAATAGAAATGTCTGAATAAAATATGCAAGTAAAAACTGAAGGTAGGCTACTTTTTGTGCTTGGTTAGGAAAGCAGGCTAATGCAAACTTTAAAAAGATGATATGCTTTAAACATAATGTGAATAGCTACAAATGAATACACTTTATATTCTGGGTATTCAAATAAGCAGCAGTTTTTCCAAGTGAATCATATTGGAATTTTATCAAACATTTAGTCTGATAACATTCAAATAATTATGAGAGCAGAATTTGCTAATTTTACTGTTTAAAAAAAAATAGTTGATTTGGGTAATAACCATCACAGTATCAAGGTTCAGTTACTGTTCATTGGTTATAGTGTTTTCATATGGGAGATGGAAATGGAATTTTTTCCTTAATGGTGGCAGATGTTGGAATCTAATTTTATTCCACAGCAAACCCCTTCAGAGCTCTGAGACTTAAGGTGTGTGTCCAGCAAGGGGACATTAGCAGCACCGTAGGCCTTGCCTTGTACACTGAATTGTTACATTGATTTTCATGTTTGCATAGGTGGAGCTTGCAGATACATAGCGCAGTAAGACAGTAAAGGGCTTTCACAGAACCACACTGCGTCATCACTTGTGCTTAGAAAATAATTTCCTTTAGTGTTTTATTGAACAATGTATTTGTTTTGGGTAAAGCAACTAGCCGATGAAAATTCTATTTGACTAATATACTTTTGATATAATATTTTGCAGTCTGTGAGTTGTAGTACTTTCTGGCTGCTACAGCTTTGGCTGATGAATAGGTATGTTTTTAATACTAAAAAAAAAAAGCATTTCTGACTCTGCAAAAATAACATGGCTAGTAGAAGAGACCAAATAATTTAAAGCCTTTTCTTTCATCTACTTTTCAGTCGCTTTTGTTTGTCATTGAGATTCATGGCCCCTAGGATGAGGGAGAGGGGAAAACAAGGAAGAAAGAGAGAAAAAGAATACCTCCATTTTCCTTAGGTTTATAGGTGAAGAAAACATCATTCTGACCTTTTGGTTTGGAAATTCTCACACAGTAGTGGATGTCTTAAATGCAAGTAAGAAATATATAACAGGCTGGGTGCGGTGGCTCACGCCTGTAATCCCAGCACTTTGGGAGGCCGAGGCGGGCGGATCACAAGGTCAGGAGATCGAGACCACGGTGAAACCCCGTCTCTATTAAAAATACAAAAAATTAGCCGGGTGTGGTGGCGGGCGCCTGTAGTCCCAGCTACTCAGGAGGCTGAGGCAGGAGAATGGCATGAACCCGGGAGGCGGAGCTTGCAGTGAACCGAGATTGCGCCACTGCACTCCAGCCTGGGGCACAGAGCGAGACTCTGTCTCAAAAAAAAAAAAATATATATATATATATATATATATACACACACACATATATATATGTATGTATGTATGTGTATATATATATATATATATATATATATATAAAACAAATCACTGGGGCTAGAAATAGGGCTAAAAATGTAATTTTCGTTGCTGAAAATAGAGCTATAGTGACAAAATCCAAGAATAAAATCATGGAACCATTGACATTGCATTCTGTATGGTGGCATGCTAGTAAAGGCATCTTTTATTCTGTTAGAATTAAATTACGCTTCAGTTTTTAACTCTGTGCTGATTCATTCTTTTGGAATGTTCATGTAACAGACTTTGCTGCGACAGGGGTTCACCTGTGTGGCTTCCTATTTAAGGCATACAGCAGGCCCTGCAGATGTGAGAATCATGGTTTCTGTTATTCCTAGTGCTACATCCTTTTGTAGCAGTCTGTGGGATCTTCACATTGTGGCCTAAGAGCCCCTTCTCTTGGGCAAACGAAGCCTTCTTCATTCACTTGCTAAGGAGAGAACTGCCCCTTTGCATGTTCTCCATCTAAATGTGTAGTGGACACCCTGAGGTGGATACAGCTTCTGTTTCCCTGGACCTACTTGCCTGGAAGAGGAGGAGGCAAGAGAAGTATTTGTGGGGAAAACAAGAAGACACGTAAGACAGTCCAGAGTGTGGTCCCTGCATCTCAGCAGTCTGCCGGTGTTAAGTTTAACACAGATCTTTGGAGGTCCCTGTGCTCCATTCTTGAGTAAGAAGGATATGGAATTCATCAGTCTCCTATTTAAGGTGTTCTATATTAGTAGCCATTTAAAAAAATCTCTTACATCTTAATGTTGGGAATTCATATTGGATTCCGTTTTCTAAAACGTTGACGTATTTTCGTATTTCTAGTTGAATGCCAAACAGGACTATTAAAATTAATGACTTTAAATATTGACATAATCTAATAGTTTGAAGGTACGTGATTGTATATGATTTTTTAAGAGCTAATTGAGTTTGTGGATCTGAATATGCGTTCTTTTAAGATTTCTGCCTTCTAAAAATAAGTATGTATGTTTTAGTATATCTAGGATTTGATCAACGAGGTCCAGAATTCTTAAATAGAACAGTTGCTTACCTATCATATTTTTGGCTAAAAAGTCGTATCAAGGGGTGATTTATCCCCTAGATACTTGTTGGTATTATCTACTTTTTAAAAAATGAACAGAAGATCGTGTTGCTTCTTTGAAATAATTTAAAATTTTCACCTTTTTCCCATAAATTTAGAATTAACTGAAAGTCAAATTTATTTTCTCTTCGACCCACTTAATAAGCTTAACTGTTACAAATATAGACATAACTCATTAAGCCTCATTTCTCCATCTTTAGAAGATGTCATAAGAAAATTTTTAGACCAGATTTGAAGAGAATTAATTTGTGAATATTGAGCCAGCTTTAAGGAGGTTCATCATGTGAGGAAGCACAAAGAAGGTCATTGCAAGAGTGGTCCCTTTGCAGCAATCCAGCATATATGTTCTGAAGCATGGCTATGCCAACTATATATTCATAGAACCTGCTTTAATATGAGAGCACCTTTTGCCCTAAAATGTTAGTGTAAGCTGAAAAGTGTAAACTAAGAATATTCTCTAACGTTTTCTCTTTTTGGAAGCTCTTCTATATTCAGCTTTGTCAGTTGAAGAGTTCTTCAGGACAGGTTCGGGTGGGCACTACTGAACGTAGGGGAAACAGCAAATCAACAAGGTTTCACTCTATCAGGAATTAATCTTAAAACTGAGTGTCATTCAGTTAAACTTACCACACAACTACTACACTGATACAATCCTTTAACAATCTACCAAGTTAGAAGACAAAAGTGCTTTTTCTTAAAAGTCTCAGTAGTTGTCTTTTATGTTTTTAATAATGAAGGTAGGTTTTATTTTAACTTTATCTTCCTTTTCTCTTCGCATGAGAAATGAAAATAAAGACCCTGTGAAATGAATGAGCTATGAAAATGC